>NC_091944.1:16407771-16577771 GCF_041260155.1 Ptychodera flava | reverse complement strand
ATTTCTCTGAAGAGAACTTCCGATTGTCGTTTTTTATCTGTCCCGACGAAGTTCGAAGTGTTCCTCGGGCCCTGAAAGCTTTTCCATTGCCGGGGCTTTGGAGTGCGTACGTGTAATTTCAAGTTCTTGTCGAGAATCCTGCCTTGTTTTGCACACTGAAAACTTACCAGACGCATTGGAATACAATAGCACCTCAACAAACACTTGCCGTGCAAGCTGCTTGTTTACAGGATCGAAATACCCAGCCGAGCTATGTCGATGAAGTGTTCAAATATTCAGAATTATGCCATTCTATGGAGTGTCATGTGGCCAGGACGAATTGAATTTGCAGAAAGCAAACAGACGCTTTCTTTGACAAATAGATCGATTCTTGAATTCCACTGCAAATCTTGAATCAATGATCCATTGAGATTGTTTTTGTCCTTCTTGCATTGTATAACGGCTTCAGTGAATGCGTCATCTCGCGACCTCACGGCGACCCCTCTCACCCGGCGCTGAGATAGACGGGGACAATAGATGGATGATGTAATCTGCAGGAAACGCGATTACTGTTATCTGCTGTTGTTCGTACATGACTCATCAACCGTGTATACAAGCTGTGTTCCCGGCGTTTTGACCTCTGTCGCCGGAACTCAAACATTTTAATAATTTCAGTGAAGTTAATGATCTCAGCAATATAGTACAACGACCCATGAAGTGCCTTGTTTTGACAGTTGTTTCTATGAATCTAAACCTAACACTGTTCGACTTGTTTCCTTCACATCGGGTAGTCATTTTCCGATTAATTCCGAAGCACGGCGTCAATTTTCACAAGTACAGCTTTCTCTTATGGCAATATAACGGGTAACATGAACGGAGAGATAGAATTTTAACTCCGTAAGTATAGATAACGCGAATATGATCTTCGAACACGCCGCGCTAGGAATGGCTGTACGACAATATTACTCAATTTACTGTGAATAGCCTACAGACCTACATTTGCATCCATTCGATAGATATAACCGATGGCAGCAAGCTCACAGCAATCACAACGCGATTGCCTCGCGACAAAGGAATTAATGCAGCCATTAGAGATAAGTATCTGGTGTTTTGATGTGTCAAAACAACCACCTGTATTAGAACCGAGCGGTCACTGCCCCTATGCAGTTTATGATATCGGGAGAGAATTATTAGCGTACTGGCAGGGTTTCACTGGGTCAGCGTGTCACATTCCCTAGATCTGCGTGTTTACAACACTCGTGTTGTTGAACCCCGTGGCTTATCTGAAATGATGGCGTATAGTTCCTGAAACCTGTGTCACTGATAATTTGCGTCAGTGTGCGTTTTGTATGTCTTAGTTAGCACTGTAAAAATGCATTGAGACATACAAACACGCTCTGTCTCTGTCTAGCACACAAACACGTTCAGTTCTGTCAGTTCCTCTTCCTCTGTCTGTGTGTCTGTCTGTCTGTCTGTCTGTCCCCTCTCTGTTATATCCATGATATCTGTAATATACGTTTTCCGTTTTAAAAAATCGAACAGACGTATATCTACATGAGAAAGTTCTGATTCGAATTATATATATATATATATATATATATATATATATATATATATATATATATATATATGTATATATCCTCATACAGGCTAGCTATTCTTTTTATCTTGTTCATTTACATATGCTTGGGACGTATTATTATACTACGGTCCATTTTTGTGTTTTATTTTCCATACAATAGAGAACAATACTGTAAGCTGAATAAAAAAAAAGAAAGAGTAGAAGTTATGTAAAACATAAAGACGGGCAGATCGAATAGTCTCACGTGAAATACCGCGGATTGTTATTCTAATTTGGTATAACATATTGGTAGAGTACGTTCCTCCCTCCATTGCTGGAAATTTACGTACCAGCAGATCTTCTCATGCCACAGTTTCTCTGTTGTCCTATATACTACTTTAATACGCCATAACCCGCTGATTTACCAAATGTAGGCCACCTCATTTTAAGGCGTAAAATTTCTCTACCAAGAACCGAGGTTCTAACCTTTGTTTTGAGCGATACTTGCGTCGTCTCTATACTACACGGTACATGGTAGCGTCTCATCGAGCTGTATGCTATAACCATTTATCGGTATGTAGGTAATTTTCTAGTATATTTCAGCAAATATATACAGGATTATATAAAGTATACTTATGTTCTATATTTCGCAGCCAAATACCGACAGATATGAAGTCAACATTTTATGGAGAAAATGATCACGGACGACGACGCCTCAATGGTTGCTTAGGTACCAATAAGTCTTTCGTCATCAATGAACATACAATTATCCAAAGTGATGACTGTAAATTACCCAATGTGTTTTGAAATGTTATTCCCCAATGTTTATCAAACGCAGTTTCGTAGACATTTGACCCTACTGAAGATCTGGCTTTCAATTAAACTGAATGGCAACAACCCTTACATTTTTCATAATTTTTAGATGTTATCGAGTGATTCGTTTTTTTCCCTCTGATCATTAGTTTAAAGGAAAATGGATTTTCCCTGACCGTCAACAAAGGTGAAAGGGACTATTTTGAATTTCAGATGTCTGTAAATTGTTGATAATTCGTTACTCTAACCGCAGACTTTGCAAGTAGCCGCTGACCCATTTATGCAGATTATGAAAAAAAATTAAAGATAATTTGCTAAGTACGAATAAAAGTTGAAACTGTCAGATTCGAGGTGCATTTGACTTAAATCCGTATTTAAATGCATTTTCTCAAACATTGATGAACATTGATATTTACGTAATAGACTACATTAAACACACTATAAATATCACGATACTTTTGCCGAGAGTATAATTACAATTATGACTGCTTCAAGATACCATGGCTAGATCGAACGAATGAGTGGATGCTGAATGGAAGAATGACATATGAACATTGTAAAAGCCACCAAAAGTCCTTTGTATATGCCCTTCCTGTCTGTCTCAATATCCAAGGTGTGTGTCATAAAGCGAGCGGATAAATGCCGGTAAACGACAGATGGTGAGGTGGCTTAAACTGTGCACGTAAAAAAATGAACTTTTTCCAGTTTTATTCTGACTCCGAGATTAAATTGAATTTCACCATGTTGTTGATTGGAGAGACACAGTGGCTGTTTTGGGCACATTTAAATGTCGAGAAACAATGAAGCACGCACTCAAACTTGTCCATGAACTGAAATAAAATCGATACACGACATTGACAATGATGGTGTGAACAATGATAACCTTGCCCGACCGTGAGCTTCCGATTCACCGTCCATTGTTTTCTAGGGCAGACATGTCATGGCCCATTAACATGTGTTTCTGGCACTCTTCGGAAATTGTGTCATCGCTTTCTTTAGCTGTTTTCTTTGTGTACGAGACCAAACTAGTTTTATTGACCACTCTCAGGGGTGCTCCAAGATATACAACAACACATTCAATTTGACCTCTCCATTACATAAGGGACTGGTCAGTTTCTTCGGCCTGGGGGGGGGGCGCGTGGATTATTTTTTGCCGACGTCAAAAAGTGGCTGACCCCCCCCATTCCAAATTTTGAAAACAGGGTGACCCCCCCCTATTCCAAATTTTGAAAACAGGGTGACCCCCCGCACGCGACAACTGTGATATATAATAATATATAATAATATAATACTGTAATATATATATATATATATATATATATATATATATATATATATATATATATATATATATATATATATATATATATATAAAGTGTTTTAATGAAATTGTTGGCATGTCAGTTGTAAGATAGGAATTTCAAAGTGTCAATCTTAAAGTTTGAATACAGTACATTTTGAATGAGCTGTGAATGTATTTCACACTTTCTATGCTTAACCAGATGTCCTGAACTGTTGTACAGAAATGGATGTCAATCATTAATTATATTAATATCAAACAGGAAAAAGCAGTAAATCAGAAATTTTGATGGATGTTAAGACTTGCCAGCTATCCAATTAAATCTCCTGAGGAGCCATAGAGAGGCATTTTAGCCAAATCTGATGTGTGCAGAGTCTGAGATGACCTTTTTTTTGTAACATTGATATTTGTGCATGTTGCTTTCTCATACTGAATTCTCATAGAGAGAACAGAAAAGTATCAGGAATTTGTCATGCTTTTCATATGAAGTGCAGATTTCATAATAGTACACTTTCACTTAGCAAACATCAAGATATCTCTGGCATATATCTCTGATATATTAACCCTTTCACCCCCAGTTCCCTGTATACAGGTCCAACTTAACCATAGAAAACAATTGATTTGGGACAAACCATGGTGGTGAAAGGGTTAAAGTATGGCGCCCGAAGGGCGTGGAGAAAAATATTGAACATCCTGATATCTCTGATATATATGTCTTGTATATTAAAGTAATGCACAGGAAGGGTGTGCTGAAAAATGTCTGATATATTAAAGTAATGCGCTCGAAGAGCACGCTGAAAAATATTTAACATACATATATCTCTGATATATGTATGCCTGATATGTTAAAGTTGGGCGTGCTGAAAAATATGTCTGATTATTAAAGTTACGCGCCCGAAGGGCGCGCCGAAAAATGCAACTGGATGAAATTTGTGGCTGACACGATGCATTTTAGGCAATGATGAGCCTGTGTCGAAATTCAAAAACACACTGACCCCCCCTATTGGGCATTTCAAAAACATGGTGACTTCCCCTATCACCAAAGTCAAAAACAGGGTGACCCCCCCCATGAATCCACCGGCCCCCCCCAGGCCGAAGAAACTGACCAGTCCCTAAAAATGACAAATATACCACCAACACCACGTCTTCGTTTCATTAAAGAAATAGGCGCCTTGAAAGTGAAAAACTTCAACTTTTGCTCAAATTTTCGAGAAAGAAACTTTCAACCATTCTCCTACCAAATCAACAATAAAAATCGGGGGTCAAAGTAAAAAATTTTGAACTAGCAAAACAAATTACCGAGCATTTTGCAATATTTAAAATTCAAAATGGCCGCCATTCAAGTGTTAACTCTCTAAGGGAAAAATTAAATTTTCGATTTTCGACAAACTAAGACTGTTAAAGTTTTTCTTTCTCTGAGACCTTTAAAATGAGCCCTAACAAGTGGTAGGTCAGAAAAGAGTTGTATAAATTTGACAGTCCAACTATCTGTCCCCGAGGTGCGTTTCTACCTGAAAAGCACCGTGTATGTGTCTCTATGCATACTCCCTTCATAGGACATCGTCAAATTTTGCTCACACTGGCCTGACTCTATACATGACATCTGGTTTACAAAGCAAGCTGTGCCAGTGTTAATATGCCCATCTTTGCTAACCTATGCGAGTGACGTGAAAACAGCTCGTAAATCCATATTCTAAACCTTCGCTCAACAGTTACCCCATTAGCACTTCAGCGCTTTTGTGACAATCGTGAGCTATCTTGAACGATAATAAAGTTTATTTTAGTGTTGTCGTTGAATACAGAATGGTCAATTCGTCACATACTGTTTGTATTATTTCAAATAATTAAATAGACACATAATGTTACAGCGAGGGCACGACTTATCGGAACACCAAATTAGGTAATTACCCAGCAACTTAGCTGAGCACTTTGCAATTTGACCTGGCATTTACCTAAACAAGAGTCTGTTTTATGGTCTGAAGACTAATAAGATATCCACCAAACTCAGCAGGCAGCTCCCACTAAGTAAACTGATATGCCTACACAGGAACAACCCATTTTCAACTGGCATCTAGTTCATAGGAAAATTGTGAAAAGGGGGAATAAATATTATGATGTAACACAATCTATTGTACTCATTTTGTGTCCTGGGCCTGAACCTGACAGGTTTTGCCTCTGTATGTTATTTGGAATTGAAACATCGCAGCATCCCTTGTAAATCTAGAGTTACAAAACTCGTCAAATTTACCACCTTCCATGAGCCCACCACCGACGTTGATGGAACAGTCCATTTTTATCATATGATTGGATGGTTGCTCTGACAGTCAGTGTTTCTTAAATGTATGTAATTGTGATTAAAAAACTGGTAATAACATGCATATATACAAAAACAGGACACAAAATGACAGCAGCAAATCATGTTTCAGTCACACTTTACACAATTTTCTTCCGGCCCTTCAAAACTCTCCCATCAACTACATGCAGCTGCCAGTCAAAAATGTTTTTTGCAGTGTAGGCATATCAGTTTACTCAGTCGAGGAGCTGCCTGCTGAGTGTGGTGGATATCTTATCAGTCTTCAGACCATAAAACAGACTCTTGTTTAGGTAAATGCCAGGTCAAATTGCAAAGTACTCAGCCAAGTTGCTGGGTAATTACCCAATTTAGTGTTCCGATAACTCGTGCGCCAAGTGTAAGATTATATCATATTTATTGTGGCAGCCATATTAATATGAAACGAGTACCTTCACAATATCATATTGTTCATACACATTTACTCTTGCATCACTTATACAAGTGTGATACCCAGAAGACATCTCGTAATAAGTCCAGTAACATCGCATGTTATTAGTTTTGAATCAAAATCATTCAAGTATTTGCGAAAAGTCACATATACATGTATTTTGGCTTAATGAAGTATGTGCCTCGAAATGGAGAGACAAACAATTTATCAAATTTTCCTCTTAGAAACTTTGAACTGTTACCTTTCGAAATCAAGAATAACACCTAGTGGTCACTGTGCAAGGGACTAGGGAAATATATTCAAAATGGCTGCCAACCTTGTGTTAACTCTATAGGGAAAATGACTTTTTCAATTTTCACAAAAATAAGCCAGTTAAAAGTTTCTTTACTCCATGAGCTTAAAAATGAGCCCAAACAAGTGGTAGACCAATAAAAAGTGTTGAAAGAGTTTGAGAGTCCAAATATCTGTCCTAGAGACGCGTAATGTACCTTCATGCGTTTTCCTTAGTGGGTACTTGCCACAATCTCTAGGCAAGAATGTCCACCCTTACTCGTGCAAGCTTCACGTAGCGTATACGTGTATGCTGTTTGTAAAACCTGGCGAGGCCCTAATCCCTTAGACTTATGGGAATGAAAATATAACTGTGTTGTGTAAACACGGGAACACAGGCAAAACTATCTCAAACCATCAGAAAAATTGAAAGCTTCCTGAAAATTATCATTCTGGTGCTACCTCGAGCTCCGTTCGATGTGTACGCGTCCTTCAGACCAAAGGGAATCCAGGCTGCTAGTTTCTAGTTGTAATAAAAATATGAAAATTATTATTATTATTATTATTATTATTATTATTATTATTATTATTATTATTATTATTATCATCATCAAGATCGCCATCATCATCATCATCATCATCATCATCATCATCATCATCGTCATCATCATCATCATGATGCAGAAAACATTCAAACCAAGGTTCGCCAACACTTACGTAAAGGACTCTTCATATAATAGGGAAATGTGTATATAGGGAAGAATACTTTACGTGAGGGTTGGGGAACATGGTTTGAATTTTTGCTGCATGATGATAAAACGATGATGATGACGATGATAATGATGATGATGATAACAATTTTCATATTTTTATGAAAATTAATAATAATATCAATAATAATAATATCATATTTAAAATTAAACTGATAGGAGACTGTATTCCCTGTGTTCAGACTTTGTCAATGATATTTTAATAACTTACTCGATTAGTTCATTCGATAATTTTTCACCCCACACTGGTACACTCTTTACTACCTGCAGGCCTACAGCCTAGCGATTTGTCCGGTCCCTGGAGCCCTAGCCTAGAATCCTATTCGCCCGCTTGCCTCCGTACCTCCGACCCATTGGAGTGGGTCGGAGGTACGGAGGCAAGCGGACGAATAGGATTCTAGGCTACTGGAGCCCGGGTGCGTATCTCGCTCAGAACGCATGCTCTCACGTCCATGTGGTTCTATGGACATCAGAATTATTGCTTTGCGTGCCGATTCATATCATTCAAATGATTTAATATTGTCTACACAATGTCCTCCTGTGTGTGATACCATCTAGGCACTATATCGTCTTGTCACTAATAAATGTTTTATTTCTGAACTGAAAACAAACATTTCACCGAATCTTTTATTTGTTGCGAAAAGGTTAGACCCGGTATGTTATTTATTGAAAGAAGTTCGTGTTGTGTTCACCGTTCTCAAACAGTTAATCTTCATGTGCTTCACATTGTTCCGGCATTAAGTATTTTTCGAAAGGCGGGTGTGCCTCAGCGGACAACAATGGCATGAGTACATATGATTCACTTCCAACCGCGTTCACTGTTAGAAAACAAGTTTCTCGTTATCGATTCGTCAAGCTGTAGGAGTTCCCAAGTACATGTTGATCTCCCCATCATACTATTGTCCTACGAGACGGGTTCAAGGACGATACAAGTATTAGTGTTCGGCATTGCATTGTTTCCGTGACACGGTACATTGTTTGCCGCCCACTCTCATCAAATCGCCCGAGGCCATCGGTCGACGGGGCCACATTTCACAGGCTGCATGCTATCGTGTTTTCGTAGTTCAGATCAAGGTACCCCATCCCAAAGGCAAAATAATGCACGTGTAGGCCTAGTATTATAGCAATTAATAATTTTGGTCCCTGGGAAAATTCAGTCCAAGTGAAACTTATAAATTCTACTTATTAAATTGTCTGAGGTGTAAACACGGGCAGCCTCTGCCGTATAGAATATGGTTTTCGAGTTCATTTTCTGCTACGATGCATTACTTTATTGGTATTTTCATCTCCTGATTTATAAAAGTTTGCTGAGAATCGTCATCTCCGAAGTTTCCCACCTTTGCCTTTTACAAACACATAGCGCAAAGGTGAGAGCTGGCCACTCCGGGCGAACATCAGAGAGTCCGGGAACCGTAGGAGCACACACGTTATCAAACTGCCCGAGTCTTGGTGAACAGCTTTTTACACCATCCCCCGTATAAGATAGCTCCATTTACGTTTTAGCACCGTAACCAAGAATATGTTCCAAGACGAAGTGCGTTAAAGAATAATTATTTTGTCCGTATCGTCACGGTACACTTCTTCCTCCTCCCCTCTCCCCCAGCCTTGTCTGGAGTTATCAGCGATTCTGACGTAAGCCACCTGTTATACATTCAAACAAGCCACGCACGTTAATTAATGATAGTGCGTTTCTGGACAGCGTTTAACATTGTATGGGAGTCTATTTTGGTTATTCATTTTGACACCTGTACAGAAACATAACTTTTCATCCGTCTGTTTCGGAGGAGCTCCAAAATTTATCCGTTTTTCCTTGAAGGTAGCACACTGAGTGAACGATGGCGGCCATTTTGAATAGCAAATAAAACAAATCTTTGCCTATTTCGTATCTAAAAAGTTTGCTTATGTCCCCCGAGTTTCATCCTTTGGTTTGAAAGAACACAGTATAAAAGTTTTTGTGGGCAAAGTGTCACTTCAGCAAAAGTCTTTGATTTTCGAGGTGCCTGCTACATTTGATCTGTCGTTCAGCGTCTGAATACGACATGCCACAAAACATTGTAAAGGAATGCGATAGTAGATCATGGGAAAGGTGTAAGCATGACGCACGTGAGTAGAATGTACGTACTTTTCTTCACAATTCACAATATATTTTACTTGCAAGATATGTTAATATTTATTTTGCAAAAGCATGACTGAAAAAGGTTTTGAGCAATTTTTACTCAGTCCCCCCCCTCCCCATTTCACCACCTCTCCAATTATGCAGTTGTCCATCCCGAAATTACCCTTATCTTAGAACTGACCGGAAACTAGAAAGATTTATCAGGGCCCCCCTCAATGATCGAATCACTAACTGCTCAGGTCAAACGAAGTAGTAAATCAGTCAAACAACTCTGCTGATAAAATATGCATGCTAGATGCATCGGAGGGGGGCTAACAAAAAATACAAGAACCGACGACCAAAGGTTAATTCTGAAGTTCAACTTACTGCTAACGATACAAGTGAAACAAACCACTGTTGCCAAATTGCCGAGAAAGCAGTATCGTAGATATTGGGTCATATAACTCCCAGTGCAGGAAAAAGTATCGAAGACTTTAAACTGCATTGCACAATGTATACTTTGGAATTGTTCATGCAGGGGCTTTTACACGCTGTAGAACTGTAGGGCCCATAGCGTCATTTTTAAAGTTTGCGTGACTCAGTAAGCGTTCTAAAACTAAAGGGAAAATGTTTGCAGTTATATCTCCACATACACTCTCAGACAATTTGAGTAATGTTTATGAAAAATTCAGTGTTTTTTTCGCTTCTGTACACATTCAGATCAACAAGAGTGACGTCAACTTCGTTAAATTTTTACATCGTCAACAAGGGTGTGACGTGGCCGTAGCGTGCACGCAAGCACGTTTCAAATGTTACCCGGTAGTGTAAATTATGTGAGTTGAAAACCGACCTGGAAGTGCGCTCAAAATCAGCAATAACTTCGTGCAGTTTCAACTTGAAATACGCCTATGACCCGAAATGCTGTCTGTGATTTTGCTGATAAATTTAATTTACCGGCAAGCGTAAGCCTATTTCATTAGGAAATTTATATGAAAGATGGGCGATATTAAAAAAACCTAACCCCGCGAGCGCCCCGGGGTAAGAGGTTAAGGTTGCTTAGAGCAGTCAGTGAAACTCGATCACGTCAGATGTTCCCGGCGTTGGATAAATAGTCTTGGCAGCAGTTCACGTGGCTTGACGGGCTGCTTTCAGCGTCTGAGCGTGTCTGGTGTGCCGGTGTGCCCGCTCGCTGTCCACGTTCCACGGTATCACTCTCGGCAAGTGTTTTTTTTTACAGCTGTCTGGGTGATAAATCACGCTTTCGTCCTTCACAGTGATAGCATATATGTGTGCCAGGTTATACGTATGTTGGTTATTTCCACACTGGCATTTTTATAGAGAGCGGTGAGACCTGGTTTAACACAAGATTAATAGGCATGGTCTAATTATTCGCCCTGCCCATCAGGGTCGACCTCTTCGGGGTAATGATGTAAACAGAAACGTTCATTTTCAAGCCACTTCACTGAAAAGTGCCAAATTACAATGAAGGACCCAAATCAAAGACATGTGTACACCTATATCTCTATAAGTTGTGTACAGTTTTTTTATAAAATTGAAGGTGGGGCAAAGTGGCCGGTTGTTGTAATGCCACTTATACATCTGGACCACATTGTTTATGCAGTTGACCAGATCCAAAGATAGGTCAAAATTACATCGGACCGTCCGTAACCCGATTGTTATCGTTTATGTATTGTTGTTATTAGCCGATAAAATTGAGGAACACAAAATTATGGTAGCCGTTGTTTCAATCATATAATACCAGGTAGGTAATGAGTACCTACATTTCTTGAGTGCAGGGTACGCACTTAGTACACAGGGCTGACCGTTTAATTCACTTCTTCCCTGGATAAATATAAGAAGGAATGTGGTGGTCAACCATATTCAAAAAGTCCCCGGTTCAACCAAGGAATCTCTTCGGCTGTTTTGCCACGGCGTTCCTTTACGTGTATTTTCAGCGACATCAATACGATCGATATAAGAACATTTCAATAACTAATAGTGTTCTTTAGTTTTACTGGCAAATAATAACAACATACGACCAGATTACTCAGCCCCCACCGTTCAGATGGTCTGTCCTCCACAAGACTGACCACTACCCCTCTAGATGTCCATGCGATCCACGGTCCACATGTTCCACATTTAGGCACAAAAGCGGCACTAATTGACCAAATCCTTGACACTGTACAGCTCGCATGGCTATAGTTCCATTATGTTGTAAAATAAAGGCCCGCAGAGTTGACCGACAGTTGGTACATTGTGGGCGTTGTGGACCTACAGGCATCCTGTCACGTACGCGCTGCGATACAAATATGTGACAGGGATGGCCTGGTAAAAGAGTTTGACACGACCCTGCCCGAAGATTTTCTCTCGGGCTTGCGGAAACTAATTTGAAACACATCTGTTGCATTTTCCCTATCTTCAACATTTATTTTTTTATTTTTTTTTAGTCTGATGAATGTTCATGATATTGGAAAGGGCCCTCTCTGTGTGACGAATACAAATTTACAGCTGTCTGGATATGGGCTTGCATAGCTATTAAAGTTTACATACCGTCGGTCGCTGTATATCTAGGTGGGCGGCACGACACGGCAGACGGAAGAGAGCATAACATTGTTGCTGATACGATTACCGCTACTGTGCCGTTGTCAACGAGACGAACTTCCCAGGTTCGCAGAAATGGAAGGGCCGCAGTTTTCGGCGAATTGCCAGCGACTTTTGTCGGTGCTGCCAGAGAGGGTATATAATACTTGACTTCTACAGAGCGGTGTGGCAATAGATAGAATAAAACCATAATAATTAAAAAAATATGGTGTATAGTTATTCTGAGACAAGAAATCAAATGTGACACATGTTGCACTCTATTTCCGAACGATAACTTAACAGTAACTGTTGCTCAAAATATCATCTCCGCAACACGTTTCCATGGCTGCCTAAAGTACCAAGTCCTTTATAGTTCTTACAAGTTGCAAGAATCATGTATGGATGTATAGTTCTGGTGCATTGACAAAAATCTAACGGACGCTAGACTGCATGACAAACGCGGGAAGTGTGTGATGGAAAATCTTACCAATTCAGCCCTGACACTTTTATGAAGTGGTATGACTGTATTATCAGGGCGATATGTGGATCGGAAAACAGACATTAAGTTAAACAGAGCTGTTGACATATATAGGCCTTAATGCGGGTGTCTGACCCCGCGTCTGACAAGGGAACAAACGCGCGATACAAGTGTGAAAATTTATGGTGAAAGTTATATTGAAAATCTTTACATGTAAAACGTTTGACGGACAAGAACTTTGAGGGTGATCTCATCCACAGACAAAATATCATTGTTGTTGTTTTTTTGGGAAAGACGAATGGAGGGTCATCCAGGGATAAGTTTTATATCATGCCGTGCACCGGGAAAATTTAATCCCACACCAATGCCACTGCAGGCTGCGGTGCGAATTGACCACTGACCTAACGGTCGCTATCATGTACGCTGACCCCGAGGTCGTTGCCCCGAGAAAAGGTCAAGGCCATGTCCATCACTCACTCCTGACTGCACGTGTCAGTGGTTGTTCAACGGGGCCGGCACTGCATGCAGTACGGACGTGCTTGCTCCTACAGCAGTAGGCCGTGGCGATGGTGAATGGCAGCGAGCGAAAACTGGGACAAACAGTATACAGCGCAAAAAATAAGGGGAGAACCATTTGATTGGGTAGGGGGCGTGGAGGATTCTTTGGAAAAACTGTCGGCAGGTGAAAGAGAAAACAAATAAATTAATCCTGATATAGCGAGAGAAAAAACACTACCGAGAGAACAAAATACTTTAATTTGCTGTCACAGTGACGGAAAAACAATATGCCGCCATGCCCCTTATATCATTCCGACGTCCATCTGACTTTTCCTCTTTCAGTGGCGCTCAGCAAATCATCGGTCTGTTTCAGAGACAAAAGGAAAATAAACGACAGCCACTTGTTGTCATGTCCTTGTAGTAATTATATTATCGTCATTCATCTCTGGAATAGTTGACCATACGTCCCTTAATTAAAATCGATGGCCTTGAATTTGATTTATCTTGCAAATTGCAACTTCAAAGGGAATTAGTACACGATCGGATTGCTTGGTAGAACACGGGTGCCGGTAGATAAATACAGCCAGTGATGGCAGTCAGAATAGCCTACTGTGTTAGTCAGATATTCCATTGAAGATGACCAGAGGAAACATATTTGCATGTGGCGGTAATCAGAACGTTGAAAACTCTAGAGAATGGTACTTGAATGATGAAGTCTTTAATAGATCTCCATTTCGACTGACACTGTGCATTACGGTAAAGCTCTCGAAAACGTCGCAATTGGAACAAAAATGCTTTATCTTTCGTCTCAAGTGTGCGTTCCCCTTACGGCGTTTCAACTGGACAATTTGAAACGCGTTCACGATAAGACACAATGTCAGAGCATGCAAATTGGAAAAGGCGTCTCCACCGAGCAAGTTGAAGTAATGATGAATGCAAAGTTTTCATTGAAAACAAAACTATCTTGTTATTTTTGTGAATAAGCTTTTTTAATTCCCCATTTGAGTGGTGGGAACAAGGGGGGGGGTGAGAGGTTGGAACATGTGGGGGAGGGTGCCAACATAAACATCGAACGTGTTGTCTTTCCCCTTGACTCAAGGTCCCATGCATGGTCCGCTTGAATGGTCAAAAACAACGCATCGTCAAAACATCATCCAGCACGCAATATTTGTCACGATATTCCGTCAACGTTATGCTGGGTATGTAGGTGTGAATCCGTTTCCAAAGGCGAGACGTGCGCGTGCTTCAGTTTTGACTCTCAGACCCATAGATGTGGTTGACGTGGGGTTTGACAGCACAGGCGCTCCTTAGCTGGGTAGTCTGCTAAGTAGATCGATTTTCGGATCGATCTGTTGATCCCGTAGTCGATATGCCCGCCACTGCAACCTAAATTTAGTATTTAGGTTGCGGTGGCGGGCATATCGACTACGGGTTCAATAGATCGATCCGAAAATCGATCACTTAGCAGACTACCCAGCTAAGGAGCGCCTGTGTTTGACAGTCGCTTTGTCGCTTGTCAGTTCGCATGCGTAGTGCAGCATTATCGCGCGTCGTCCAGGACGCCGGAGGGGATGTGGCCGTGCGTTTGATTCAAAAGCTATGATATGCAACCCGTCTGCTCTCGGACATTCATGATCAAATTTCATGAATACTTGAAAACACTTTGACGCTAAATGCAAGCAACGCTGAGCGTCTTATGCGTTTGCGCAGATTTATAAACCTTTGCCTGAATTTCGATAGCACACGGATTTTGCAAATAATGTAGTTTGTCTGTATGGGGCTTGAACGATATATTATGGTCTCATAAAATCAGCTTATATAAGGCCTTGGGCAGAGAACTCCATATGCTTTTAATGAGATTAATCTTTTATTTCAAACCAAGCGTTCTGTTCGTCGAAGAAAACATTCAATCCATGTTTTATTGACGTTATCGACGGGTAAAAAACAAGTTGTGACGTATTTATTGCCAATATGACATATAGTCATGCTTTAACGAAAGTGTCTTAGAATAGTAGACACTGAATTATATGGTAATAGTGTAGTTAAATATATGAGAATATCTTTCGGTGTGTACCTGTATATTCGTGAGCATATATAGCGTTTTTGCTGCAGCAATTTGTCTTGTAAATATCTGATTGAAAACGAGTGTCTTGAATTCGTTTGTGAGTTACTTACCAACACTGAATTACTATTGCACTTTCGTTTTCAAGGAAAGAAAGTGCTTGTTCTCAGGTATTAAGAAAGCACACACGGACACGACACATGCCATGTTCCGATATTGTCTCTAACTGACCATCAGCGGACGCCAAGACGCGCTGAGTGCAAATATTTACATAAATACCATATCCTTGCTCACATGGCAAAGGAAAACAACAAAAAACAACCAATCAAGCACAAGACGCGGCAAGAAATCGTCGCCGATAATTTTCCGCTCGCCTTGAAGTTGACAGGCTCGTTACAGGCTCGTTTGGCTGTAAGTTAGACGACAAGTAGGTATCACTATCAGGTATAATTTGACGGTAATCACTTTGCACAATAATAGTTCGGTAAAGTCACTATCTGATCTGAATAACAGCACTGGGCATTTGAAAATGAGGCACTTAATATTAAAGTTCGAATACTTTCGCAGCCTTTATCTCTTCGATATGTTTGGAGCGAGCGAACGAGAGAGAGAGAGAGAGAGAGAGAGAGAGAGAGAGAGAGAGAGAGAGAGAGAGAGAGAGAGAACTGTATTAAATCTCAAAACCGACAGAATAAGCACCAACAGAGTTGCAGAAAATATCACGTGGACAAAAAGTCAGAAGTGAGAAAATGCCAACGAGAAATGACAATAAACCGCCATATCCCACCAAAATTATCTGTTATTTGCGAATTTATTTTTGAAAATAATGCACTTTTTTGTGTTTAGTATCTAACGCAGTTGACATCCGACGTTTCAGATCTCTTAATAGGCTGTCTTACAATGATCTTCTAAGTATATGTGCTATAGACAGCATCATACCCTGCAGGTGCCGCCAACTAAGCTGTTCGTGCAAAAAGGTGTTCGTGCGAAGTTTTTCAGCGGGCGGGCAAATTTCAAAACTAATCAGCGGGCGGGGAGAACAAATCTATATTTACTGTGGGCGGGGAAGAAATTTCACTATTTTCAGTGGGCGGGGAGAAAATTTTTGACAGTGGGCACCGGAAGATACGTAGAGGGAGGGGAAAGCGGCGTGGTTGATAGAACTTGAGGGGAGATTTAGCGCCTTACTTAGAGGGGAGCAATGTTCCAAGCTATACTGCCAGCTGCTCCCAAGGTTTGCGTTGATCTGGGTTGCCTAGTAGGCATCTAGTTGCCAATGGGAAATTTTAGTAGTGGGGAGAGGGCAGAGGGGAGCGTGAAAAGTTGTGGGGAGTGGGGAGCGGGCAGACTATAGATACTGGAGGGCAACGGGCATCAAACTTCAGTGGGAGGGCATATTTTCCGTGTATGCCAGTGGGAGGGCAGTTACGAACAGCTCTACTTTCCCCTCCAAATTTTGGGTCAAGGTCAAAAATACGAAAAATCGGTATATCAGCCTTCAAAACATGTTTTGTGATGATATTGCGAAATTCATGAAATTTACCAGTTGGCGGCACCTGACCCTGTGATCATAGTGCAGACAGGACGCCCCCTATGAGTTAATTTGTGTCAGCTGGAGGTAGCATCGATACGAGTTGCAAGTTTTGAGTTTTCACCTCCAACGCCTAGGAATAAACGTAGCAGCTGTGGTATTTAACCCTTTACTTTAAAATTGCACACACGACTATCTGGCTACTCACGTATAGAATTTACGCCACGCTACACCGCAGAAATTTCGGTGGTTGAGACCGGGGGTTGAGACCGGGTCATTGAACTGATATAAGCCGCTCTTCAACCGAAACTACTGCAGCTTCTCGACTGCGCGTTCGATATATTGTCGGTGTTTGAATATGTTTTTCATCGGTATATATCAATGCGTCTGTATCTCAATTGGGAACCGGATACAGACTGAAATGGAAAGTGCGCAAAATGCATGTGTCATATTGGCGCGTCATTGCACCGGAATTTTTGTAATTGGAAAACATTCAACTGCTTCGCTATCATTACGAACAGCATAGTCGCTTGTGATTAGGTATACACCGGACAATATTTATTCTACTTGGAAAAAAGGGTCTGCCTGGCGTAGACCTAATCGAAGGCGACTGGGACGAAAAGCAATCGAAGAATCCGCGTCGAACGATATGTCATCAATTGCGTATTCACTCATCGCTGTCGCATACACACGTCCATATAAAACACACACATAAGCTTAGATAGACAGACAGACAGACAGATAGCCAGCTAGCTAGCTTGCCAGTTAGATCACAGCCCGGGGATCACTGTCACCTGTGGTCTATGCGTCCCACATACGTGTTACATATGTCTGAGAAGAAGACGACATATGTGTATATATATATATATATATATATATATATATATATATATATATATATATATATATATATATATATATATATATATATATATATATATATATATATATATATACGTCTATGGGGCGCATAGGCGCAGAGCGGAATATACCACGTGTAACTGTGGTTAGATAGATAGATAGATAGATAGATAGATAGATAGATAGACAGACAGACAGACAGACAGACATACATACATACATACATACATACATACATACATACATACATACATACATACATACATACATACATACATACATACATACATACATACATATTGACTTTATCAAGGAATTTCTATCAAACTCTTGCTTTAATATGCCATCACAACAAATATGCATTCTTATAAGTCTTGCTTATACATATGGTATAAACAGGCATGCAATACACACAAACTGATATGATGAAAGACTTTTGAAGCACAAATTCTACACAAAAAACCTTCAAAGACTACGCATCTAATAGTAAAGAGCTTCCATTTCAAGTCTTTCAATTTTTCATGTTTCAAAGAACAAAGAAAATTTTGGTGAAATGGCACTATTGAGCTAGACATAACTGTAATTATTGCCGATGGCAGGTTGGTTCTGAATATTAGTGATGACTTTCTCATTTCATATTGACGCACCGGTCTAAAAATTCAATATTAGCAGTCTTACACAATTACATCTCCTAACTATTATTGCCGTTGCGTTCACTCCCCCCTGGCCTTGACAGTGACGGTGGAAAGTGATTTGCATATCGGTTCGTTGAACTCACCAATGCGCGCGCAGCAAGGAATAGAAGCTCAAGTTACAGTAACGCCCTTACCAATGTGTTCGGCCCGTCGAGCAGCGGTTTTGCATAAATTGAAAGTGAGCTAATAGTGAAAAATAGCAATCTCTGTTGCCATGGAGAGAATTACGCGTATTACTATCATAAAGAGCTAATTGGACAGTTGTAGAGGGACTGTGGTTTAATCGAAGAAAACTAATAGCAGTTACTAGTATGTTGAACCAAAACTTATTGCTGACAGCTATAAGCTTACATCAATAGGAAAATGTTTTCCTATGATGGTCTTAAATTAAACTTTTTGTTTTGTCGAAGATATAATTTGAAAACATTGAAAGGAATAAGTACAAACCCTTTTTTTTCTGATGCCACCTAATATGCTATTGTCTCATGTTACTTGAGTCCCAGATCTCCGAGTCTTGAAATCTGAAATTTAACTATATCGTGCACAATGGACAGTCTCGTCGCCAGCGACGCAAGTTGTTCACATCGTAATATGACTTGCCACCATTGGTGCCATACAACAACTGGCAGCAGTTTCGTGAAACTTACTCCACTCTATAGGCCAGTCACATGTCCCAAGACTTGTATCGAATTTACAAATCCTGTAAAATTAGTTGCATTCCGTACAGTAATTCAAATGTTTGTCAAATCGCTTTGGTTTTTTTTGAATGATAACCAAACGGTCGTTACCAGGACATATTTCGTCGATTAAACGCTAAAAAGGTTTTACGGAATTCACGCAGTTCATTCCCATCGGTCTCAAGAAGTGCTGTACGCAGCATCGCCACTGCTAGGGATAAACTATTTGGTAGTGGAGGGGGCAAGCATAGACTTCTATGGGGCAAGGCGTCTGACAAAATACAACAGGGTGGGGCATCAGATCTTGTACAAACGTGTATTGGCACAGACAACACATCGTGTTGAATGGAGTCCAAATGATACCGCATAGGGACGTCTATTCTTTCAAAGGTGTCCAGAACCGATTGGTAGTTCTCCAGCGTGCGGCACGGGGGAGCACACAATGGAACAAAAATAGAAAAGGCATAAAAACTGAGCTGAATGGAAGTGGAGTCTGGACAATACAATGTCCTTGCATCGTTTTTACAAGTGTGTAACTATTGTGGAGCGAATATGGACCTTTTGACCGGCAAGAGAATGGCTGTGGCAGTGAAATACAATGCCCGGTGGATCGCGCTTTTGATTGTACAAGCCTATGCATCTATAGATTATACATAGCGGATGCATCACTTACGTTCTGGGGCGAGGGCGCAGTAGGGCCCGTAACATGACAGGCTCGGCCCGGGGGTCGGACTCCTTTACTTGTTGTATCTGTGCCATTCAACACAGGCCCTCCTCTTGTGTGAAGGGAACTTTGAATTATAAAACGAACAAAATTGCCGGAATCTGTAAGCCACGGTAAGTCGATATTTAAAACGCGCCCGTGGCAAATGAAACTAGGCCTAAATGCACACAGAGGAGGGACTGTGCTGAATGAAACGTTTCATATAAAATCGCTAACCTTTCCCTGAAACGAAAGTTTTGAAGTTCGATAATCCCACGACGATATTATGATTTGAACTTCCACTAAATACGCTAAATTGCTGAAATTGATTATTGAAAGTTTAAACTGCTGACAGATTTGTTTTAAGTGCAAATATTTGAAAACAAAATCTGCGCGACAATTGTGAATTATGCAGTTTTCATTGTGTAAAACTTCACGTACAGTCCGTGCAATTCTGCGCATCACAGTCAAAAGAGATCCACACCCCCCTCCCGCTAAACGCCATGACTTCTGTTTGTCATGCGCACATTTTAATCAAAAATTGCCGCGGACATCGCGACAGGTGCTTGAGACGCTATGAACCATGGGAAAGCGAGAAAAATACACAGCAAAGCAGCGAAGCCGGCCACGCATTCGTCCTACATCGATGTATAAGCTTATCTCTTAATCTGTCATGTCCGTTGTCAGGGGCCGTCTGATGAGAATTACGGCGATAATAAAATCTATTGTCCGTCGCGATAAGGTCATCAGATTCCTTGAATGCGTGTGCCAAACTCGTCAACTAAACCACAGGTGCTCAAATCAACCAGTGATCGCGAAGCCCCCTGTAAACGTACTTTTTATGCACGTTTACAGGGGGCTTCGCGATCACTGGTTGATTTGAGCACCTGTGAACTAAACCACCCACGAGTCACCAGTGAGACCATCTTTCCAGGGTAGCTCTGCGTGGCAGGGCTATGCGTTACCGGCAGTTGGCCTTCCACCACATAGCCGGCAACACCTAAGCCCAGCCACGCAGAGCTAGTTTCCAGGGTATCTATCCCGGGTATCTATCACGAAAACTGAAGCGGTTTGGGTGCAACATATACATACATTCATGTATGTATGTTACATGTATGTATGTATTTATGTATGTTATGACATACATACATACATACATACATAAATACATACATACATATACTTGCATACGTCTTTTATATTCTCCGATAATTGCATTATCTGTGAAGTTCATGGCCGTTGTGGTATCACTGGCGATGTGTGCGTGTACAACGTCAGGTACCGGAAGAAAGGGCGTGCCTTTTGACACATTCAGTGTCGATTTAATCATCAATGCGATTGTATTCAAATTAACGATTAAAGTGACGTAAAAAACAGTGAAGGACACACGATACCGTCTTTATCTAATTCGATTTACCAGATATATTTTATTTCTGAATGTCACATTTACCGGACAGAACAAAGCTTGATAAGACGTTGTCCGGGGGTACCGTAGAATGAAGGGGTCAAATATTGTGCCATGATTACTGTCCAAACTATATGTATTTGTGTCGGACTCATGCGCACGGTCTGCGACTTTGTTTGCACAAAATGCTACGTGCGTGTCCTTTGGTTGACCTCAGTCAATATGGAATACTGTGAACTGTTATGTTATTGGTTCCACTCACACAGGCGCTCTCTTTTCAACCGGACACAATGACAAGCCGGCTCATACCTGCACTTTTTGAAAGCCTGTGCGTCCTGACTTGCAGCAGCTTTGCAATGCAGACAAAACTGGTACGCAGGTTCCTGCAATCCCTGGCTCTGTGGCAAATCTGTTTTACGTTGAATCGCGCTCTCAAACTTGCCAAAAGCAAAGTTGAGGCATCACTACAAAATATATGCAGGCAGACCTATACAGGATACACGGTATTTGACGCATGCACCCAGAGCTCTGAAGGTTATCACGAAATGTAGCCCTATTGAGCTTTGAACTGTTGGGTTGGTGCAAATCACTTTCAAATCAAGGGTTCCTGTTAAGGGACTGGTCAGTTCCATCAGACTGGGGGGGGGTTGATGGACCGGGGTCACCCTGTTTTTTTACTTTGGTGATGGGGGGGGGGGGTGTCACCATGTTTTTGAAATGTTCAATAGGGGGTCAGTGTGTTTTCAAATAAAAAAGGTGATTTTTTCATGAGTAAAATGATAGTTAACAATAGGCAGTTTTTTGCCATTATTAACTGTGCTTCTACGGTTTCAGATGTAAAAGGAAAGGTCCCCTCAGATACTGCACATGGGGTTCCCTACAACTTATAAAAATAGCTCTCTGGGGCTTCTCAGGAGATGTTTTTGGAACAAAGCAAACAAGTCAATTTTCTTTACTCCTGTCCATAGTTTTGGTAAAGGCGTGATTTTACTTTGTTGATACTATTGGTAGTAATAGTTTCTTTTGAAAAGTTTCTGAACCTGTCATTGAAAAGGCAACAGGTAAAAACCAAACCTCATATTCAATACATTGGAAGTTAGTACAAACACAACAATTAAAGGACGGTTTCAGAGAACTGAAATAATACAATATTGTCACTGAAATGAACCTTTATACCTAAATTATGATGAAAACACACAGTTAAATTTAGTGTAGTACCTTAGGTACCTTAGGTAGCTTCAAAATGAGCACAAAAACAAGTACATGTATTATAAAAATTCCAGAAGTCCGAACATGTCCCCGACACACATTCCACGTTAACTTTGAAGTTCCTCGACATGGAGTATTTATTGAAATTAATATTCTTCATATTTGCTCGTTCATAACAGGTATAACACCGAATTAGAGATGATGAGTGGCCAATAGATTGAGACCTGTATACGTGGTAGTTTTGTTTATAAGTTATGTACATGTTTTCGAACTGCCGGGAGTAAAACACAAACTTTCCTTTGTGACATTAAAGAATGCAATATTTGTACACTCGGTGATATCATTTAACAAAGATTTTTGAATAGTGAGTGAGAGTGATCAAGATTTTGTCCGTGACTTCCATGGTCGATTTCACTCAGTACTTATCATAAACAGGGTAATATCACAGACCCGGATTTGAAAGTCACGGATTCTTATCTTTTGAGCAACGAAGCAGCAGATTTTTCGACCATCGTGAAACCAGTAAGCTTAGTTGAGAATTTTCCACTGCTGAATTCACTGTACATCGCAACTCAAAACATTCACGTGACCTCGCCATGCATGAAAAGAAAACATATGAAATGAAGTACTAGTACATCAAAACCAATGCTATGAACGTGAACAGAGAGAGAGAGAGACAAAGACAGAGAGACAGAGAGACAGAGAGAGAGTTCTCTAAACCAATTCCCCCTTTCTTGTGCCCATTGATTCATCATCTACATGTTTTGGTCGTGTTTATTGTCGCTGTTTTCTCAGAGAAGTATATTTTAACTTTGTGTCATTAATTATATATAAATTGTTATGATATTTTTCAGTCACGTCGATGACCTCATTTTCTGTCAAAAGAAGCCTACAATGCTTAAAGTTTCAGTTTCCATAAAACATCGTCGCATCATAGACTGGCATATATCAAAGATGAGTTTTCACAAGTCGTATTTCATCAAACAAAGCAACTTGAGATAAGGTTGTCCTTGTAATCGCTTTTTGATTAGGCCCCTTATCGTGGGTTACGAACAGGTGAACGCCTAGTGACGTCACCACGTGGAAAAACAACCTGTTGTACGATCAATATTCAAGTCTAGTCACATGCTGAGTGTTTTTGTTTTTGTGCTGTGAATGGACCCGGATGCTGCGTTTATGTGGGTTATTTGAATACAATATCGCGTCTGCATATCCGCAAATCTCTGTGTCCCTGGGAGTACTTTTAGGCCTACAAATCGAACTGCAAGCATTAGAAGTTACGCACTGCACGAGACTTTATCGTAACTTCGATACACCACGTCACTTTCGACGTTCTTCACTGATTAATATTTATACTTTGCAAGCCCCCCCCGGGGAGGGGGAAGGAGGAGACAATGCTGATGGAAAACGTGGCGACAACAGTGGTACAGTGATATTGAGGGCTCCCCTGGCCCAGCCTGCTCCGTCGAATAGCATTAGAAATTAATATTCTCTTGTCGTTTTATGTCATTCAGGTATAGTACGTACGCACCTCGGAAGCGAAAGACGTTAAACACTTACTTAAACTTTCCTCAAGGAATCTTTCGACAATTCTCTTTGATATCCAATAATAATAATTAAAGAATAAATTTCTATACTAGAGACATAAATTACCCAAGATTTACCGATATTTGAAATTCAAACTGGCAGCTATAAACGTTTCGATTTTCCAAAAAACTGAAACGGTGAAAATTTGTTCTTACACCAAGAGCTTTAAAATGAACCTCAACAAGGGGTATGTCAGGAAAGAATTGGACAAGTTTTAGAGTTTCATGTTTGTCCCCAAGGCACCAATCCACCAATCAAGTGTTTGTCACGTACCAGTGATTTTTGTTTATACTGTTTATACCGAATAGGTTCCATGGAATTGTGTGATAGCAGGGCTGGAATCACCATGGAGATGAAACACTGTCCCACTCCATAGCACCGCTGACAGAGTTGAGGCAAATTTTCCACTTTCGCTCAGTTTTGAAGGCCTCTGACGCCCAGTTCTGACGTCACGCGCCATACAGATTATACGCTGATGAACAACGCATAATGTCACCAAGCAACAGGCCTAATCACTAATACTTTCCCTCCTGTGTTCGTGATCTTGTGATAATGTGTGGACAGATAGACATGATAGTAAAACAGATACATGGACAACTTGATAAAGACAGACATCTACTATAAATGGAGAGAGAGAGAGAGAGAGAGAGAGAGAGAGAGAGGAGAGAGAGAGAGAGAGAGAGAGAGAGAGAGAGAGAGAGAGGTGGCTGGACGAATAGACGGACATAGACAGATAGACACACAGCCAGATACATGGATAGATATATACATAGATAAGATGTTTTGGTGAATATTCACAAAAAGGACAGAGATCTTCAATGAGAATCTCGTCCATTATATTTATCGAGTTATCCATTAATGACAAAGTGACGAGATTGACGCTTTGATAAAAATATTACCCACATGATAGTGTGGATAATATGACTTTCTGTGTTTAGACTTTTATATGTTACCAGTGGCGTCATTTGCAATGGAGATCAATGATTTGTTTGTCAATTTGGAGTGAACAGCACTTGTTTACCAGCTATTTGTTCAGTCTTTTCACAATATCATACTTGCGTATCTAGACACAAATCGTCTTTTAAACATCGGCAAATCGATAACCAGACACACTTGTTATGGCAAAGCCTGCCCCTGGACACAATTATTTGATTTTAGCTTAGAAAGTACAGCTCTGCCCAACAGGTGAATGCATAAACACTTCAGGTAACCTTGTGTAGTTTATCGTGGAAGTGCGGGTAATACCTCTCACCAGTAAATCATTAGCGTACAGTTTCCCAATTGACGTCATTCGTAAATGCACGAACGTCCAGGCACGCCTGAAGAGAATCCTTGCCCACTCGGTTGCTTTTTCATACCGGAAATCAAATGAAAGCGGTCGGAATCACTTCCACGCGTTCTCGATAGCCGGTCTATTTACTTGTTCTCCTAATTAGGGGAATGTACCGGCATTTTTCACGTGAAGCTTCATTCGCTGCGCTCTGCTTTGTCTGGTTTTTCTGTCGTCCAAAAACGTGACCATCGCGTTAGCATCCAACCGCCCTCGGATGTTCGAAAATCGTTTGTACCTGTTTCAATCTAACACACCGAACTCTTTTTGATCTTATCTATCGCTGCACAGTGGATTTATCGGAAACTGTGTGCCCGTTCACGCCCAAACTGTGATCGAGAAACATACTTGTAGTAATTTCAATTAATTTAAAATAAAGTAGCAGTCAAATAAAAGTTGATGAGCTTCACAACCTGTGTGGTCCTTGATACGACTGATAGTATCGAAATCGTCTGCACTATCTGCCAATCTGACTTCTCTTGCCATTTGAAGCATCATTTCATGGTATTATAAACCGTTCTTGATTCAAATAGTTGCATGTATCATGTACTGTCACCCTACAACGAATATTACCAGACGGAAAAGTTTCCTTAAAAAAGTCGAAAATCTTTTATTTCATCGTACCTTTGCCCGTGTTCTGAATATCACCACATCGAGCACCATGTTGAGACACGCTTCTCGGCGGATACCATGATGAACATACACGCACTGTCCGCGTACACGCGACTTGAGTTGTCTTTGATGTGTATTTTTCTGAGTAATACAATCTTCTGAAAATCATAAAAAAATTGATTGAACAAAATATTAGTCCAAAGCCTTGTCTGGATTTAATATCTATAAATGCAGCTAAAAAGATCGCTGAATTAAATACAGGTTTCATCTATTTTTTAGAATTGTTTGAGGTTTCCGTATGAGAAAAGAATACACAAAAAGCAGCCGACCAGTTGAATCGTGTGTGGCGTTGGAGTGTGGCCTAACACTGCGCATGAATGGACGTCTCCTCGAAAGTGATGGACAACCTCTTGACAATGATTGAATGATCCGACAATGAAGCTTTCCCTGCGTAAGGTGATGAAACAAAATCTGTACAAGGTCTCATGAAACCCTCCCAAATGAAAGGAACACCACGATGCGCTACCCTGCACGACTGGGATAGCAGGTTAATGCTTCTAATAGTTTTTTTATGATAACTACGACGATGGTGATGGTACTGACGTCATGGTGATGATGATGATGATGATGATGATGATGATGATGATAATGATGATGACGGTTATCATCATCATCCATCATCATCATCATCATCATCATCATCATCACCATCATCATCACCATCATAACCATCATCATCATCATCATCATCATCATCATCATCATCATTTCTATATTGATCGAATCCAGTTGTTGGTCTTCGTCTGTTGGGTGTCAGTATAAGTAGATAAATAAATAATAAATAAATAAATCATCATCATCATCATCATCATCATCCATCATCCATCATCATCATCATCATCATCATCATCATCATCATCATCGTCATCATCATCATTAACATCAACAGATCGCGCTATCTTTTGTTTCCGGCATTTGACGCTTAAAACTAGAGCTCGAGATTGGGTAGAAATGAAGAAATATGATCTCAAATTTTAATTCCAGGACAGAAAACCTCGATGAAAATGAGGGTACAAAGTTTTTGCTATGTGATGTCAGCGATAGCACGCTCAGTTCGCACAGTGCAATGTGTATGTCGATGCATGTCGAGGGATAGGTGTGATGGATGGTTGGGGTTTTGCGCCCTCTATGTTACTATTACTTGGCGGCGAAGACAAAATGGCTGCATTCAGCAGGGGATCCGTAACGTCTGCTACTAGCGCTCTTAAGCTTCTTACTATTGCAGTGCTGATATGCTCAGAAGAGACTGTGTTAGCAACTGACGATGAGTGGGATGGTAATATCTTTATTTTTCTGATAAGGAGGAGGTTTATCCGACGTGAAAATTAAAATATACGTCCCCTTGTTATTGGTCATGGAATCATAGCGTGGTTCTGGGCTGGGTACTTCTTCAATACACGTTAACTTCCGGGGTTTCTTATCGCTTTATCAATTTCATATAGAGAGGCTAACTTCATAATATTGTCTGTAGGTGACGGTTCTCCCCACGTTTCTTACCTTGTAAGGGAAAGGCCAAGGAAAACTTCTATGTCAGTAGAGGAACACGTTGAAGGTTTATAGTTTTCAGAAAGTTTGTTACATCTTGCATTTTTGGATGACGATCAGGGATTGAGGGGCACGATTGCTATTAGTCGTCCATACGGTACACTTTAAATTAAAGTAACCGTGCACCGTATAAAGGCTTTCTTGACGTGAAAAAGAGACACATTTTGGGAGGCGTAAGAATGTTTATTGTAGAGTTTCTGACCCACAATCAACTAAAAGACAGCTGGTATTACTTTCTCTGATCATTTTTGCATGCTTTACTGAACCAGACATGTATTGACTCGAGAACCCAATCCCTATGGCCATATAAATCACAAGGCAACTAGGAACTGACATATTAATGTTACAGTTTTTTTTTGTAATGAATGTTCCATGATCTAGAACCTTATGAAAAAGTGCATTATATGCTTCAGATGCAATGGTGAGCCCAAATTCTGAAGCTGGTGCAGGTTGCAAGTTTTCTATACAGAACCTTGCAAGTTGCAGGGTTGTAACAATGTGGAGGTGTGCATAATATATATGGCTCAGGCCTGTACATATAGCGCTAATGTACTCTCACAAACTCCAGTGGTAGTTATATCTAAGCCACGGGAGAGTGGACTCCAATGTACTTGTGCATTATTAACAGGCAACGTACTATCACCTTACAAAATTGAAAATTATAGGTATGGAGGGAGTATAGTGTTATTACCTGAGTGAAGTGTTTTCTTGCTGGGCTGTTCAAGGAGAGCAGACAATCAGTATATAGCTGGAAAACATGATATGTTGGACGCAATCTCCAAATTGAACTAATTTTGAGCGGTGTACGATTCGTCTAGGGACCTATCTTGCCAAAGGTGCTGTGCACTTGAAAAAGTGACTAATTTTGCAGTGGAAAATACTTTCAGTCAAAGCCCATAGCCAGGCAATATGTCAAGGTTTCTTGGGCAGACAGACACATTCATCTTGCCTTTATGCCAAATTTTGTCACCGTGCCTGGTCATTAGTGTTTCACCGTTTTGTAAGGGTGTGTACTTGGTTCTCCAGGGTTACTTATTCATTGGTGCCGCGCCCCTAAGGCTCAAACACTTCATGCTTTGCCAGTTTGGCAGAAGGTATACAGACAGACTCATATTCCTTCTGAATGGAGAGTCAGGGTTTCTTTCGGCTGACTGAGTTGAATGTCCTAAATCAATTCTGTGTGTGTACAGAGACTTATTGTAGTTCATGGTGCACTTTGATGAGAGTTTGCTGGTATTGATGTCTGAAGGCCAGGCCACAAATACTGAAATAAGTTCAAACACAAAGCAAGTGCTTAGATCTACCCCGAACTTTAAGACGTCGACTTTGATGAAAACAGTAAAAATAGTTGCACTGAATCATGGGATAGAATCAAAACCAAAGCAGTGGAAATGACACACACACATAAAGTTCCTTTTCATTTCTGCATCTGGGAATATTTTTTTGAAGCACTTTTTACGAGAAGCATGCACATCTTGTATATTAGCTGGTATCCCAGTGTCAATGTGCAATAGGCACAGTTGAAAGTCAGATTACGCACCAAGGGTTATCGCATTTGCTGACCACATCTCATATGGTCATTTTGAGAATTAAAGGATATCTTGACTTTTAATAGACGCACAAAGATTGTAGAGCGTCACAAAGTGCAATACTGTATGATGATTTCTCTGTACAGTTGCTGTTATTTGCTCTCATACATTACTCAACTGAACTTTGATTCTGCCCAGTGCGCTTTATGTTGAGAAGTACTGGTGATAAATTGACTTTATGTGAAAACTTGTTCATAATTAATGCCAAAAGTATCAAAATTAATGACTTCAACATAATGCCTTTTCCAATATGGCTGATATTCCTTCTGAAGTTTCAGTTCCATCATAAATATAAAAAATAAGTTTTTATCTGAATTTTTTTGTCAAACTTTATAGAAATTACCCTTACAGGAATGGTAAAACCAGTAGTTTGTTGCTTAGTGATATTTCTCCTGACGCTATAAAGATCACATGAGGTTGAAGGTTTCAAGCAAGAGGTGTCAGTTCCATCATTAATAGAAAAAATAAGTTTTTATCTGAATTTTTTTGTCAGACTTTATAGAAATTACCCTTACAGGAATGGTAAAACCAGTAGTTTGTTGCTTAGTGATATTTCTCCTGACGCTATAAAGATCACATGAGGTTGAAGGTTTCAAGCAAGAGGTGTCAGTTCCATCATTAATAGAAAAAATAAGTTTTTATCTGAATTTTTTTGTCAGACTTTATAGAAATTACCCTTACAGGAATGGCAAAACCTGTAGTTTGTCACTTAGTGATATTTCTCCTGACGCTACAAAGATCACATGTCCAGGGATTTGACCACAAATCCAGCAGTAAATCAACAAATCGGACAAACTTTCCATTTGTAGCAACAGTGTTGCATGCATGTATTGAGTGACAAGACTACAATTATTGCAATCAATGCTACTGAGAACGCTGGAATCTGAACTGTTTCCTATCTCTGAATTTTATGTATGCAATGTAACAACTTATCACAAGAAACCATACATTTGGCATCTTTTGTTCTTGTTGTAACCCAAGGCTGGCAATTCTTGAAGGACGTCTCTCCAGCCTGCAATCATAAGCTGATGTTTGTCACTGTGTGCATTTGAGTTTTTCTGATAGTGTGCTGAAAATAGGGAAGTAAAGCCCGGTTTGTTTATGTTTGAGTTAGGTTTGTAAGTGTTTGTGAATACCATGTTGACAGGGGTCAGAACAGGTTACTGGCCTCTCCCACAGTGACCTTCGGCGCAAACTCACAAAATGCTGTAGAGATGTCAAAACACACACAAAAAGGAAAGATTTGTTGATCTTTTTAAATCCCAATTCTCTTAAAAATAGACTGTGTATGTTTTCAAATTGTTATGGCAATTCAAACTTAGTTTTGCTTCCTTCTATTCCTGTTCAGAGTACCTCCTGTGCAGACAGTGTGGCCATGAAGTAACCAAGGCAACAGACCTTAAAAGAGTGGCCAGTGCACAGGCGTTGAGACAACGAAACGATACAATCCTAGGAATGCCAGAGATTCTTATTCAGCTTTTTGAAAATCCAGCAGGTATGTCTTGGATGGTGTAATCTTCACTCTGTTCACTGATATTATTGGTGTCATTGCTGAATCTGAATCAGTTGCCAATTCCTAGATTTTGAGAAAACGTCAAATTAATTCTTGTGTGATTTTTCATATTTGCAGACTGAGAGAGTATTACTTTTGTGATTACATGCCAGATTTTGACACTGAACCTTGTAGGTGGTTTTTTTAAGGTTTCTTTCATTTATTTAGTGATGATAAAATAAATACTGTGAAATGAATGTTATTGGCTTCTACTCCCATTGCATCATGGGAAGGAGCGTGATGAGAGGGGAGATACCATTCATCATTTTAGCTCAGATTACCATAATCAAATGAGAAACACGGACATTGGCAGACACTGCTGTTTCTTAAAAGAAGAGTCATTGTCAAGTTTTAGATGTGCCTCACTATCAGCTAATAAAATATAACTAAATTTAGTCTGAAATGAGTCAAGTGTCATGGACGTTGTATCATTAGAATTTTTCAAAATGTCAGTGTTTATATATTAGACAGCTGTTTCATATCAGAAAGTAAATTTAGTGGACTTGAACAGCTGTGATGGGTTTCGTACATTGTACAGAACCTCCCTGTGTAAAAAAACTGACATTTTGTGTGTTTCAGCTATGGTTTGAACTTATCGTTACTAGAGCTCAATGTCAGTGTATTGTTTTGAGTACTTCTGACAGCATATGTTAAGTCATGATTAATACACTGCATAGAGCATTGCTTAATATGGATGATCGATTTACGCATCAGATATATCAATCTCATTTCAGAATAGATTAGAGCTCAGATTCATCCCCGTGTCTGTATCAAGTCATTGCCCAGTTGGCTTGTTCTTGATGCCTAATTCTACAGCTGAAGGCAACACCATGGACAGTCAAGTCCTTTGTAATGATTGATGAGAGTGGTTATCAGCAATGCCATTCTAAGCAGTGACCAATCAAAGATTAAATCTCGGTTAAAACCTTCAATCTGTGTTGACAGATCAGTCCTGTATTTTTCCTTGAGTGTGAGGCAGAGAGAACCGTTTGGTCTTGATGTGTATATATATATGAGCAAGACATGCCTTTGACAGAAAAGTGTGCCTTTTGTAGCATTTTTTTACAGTTCGGTTAAAATAACTGTTTATGAAAACAGTAGCCATGATCTGTGTTTTGAATTCAATGTTTAGTTGATTTGTGAATGATACAGATATGAGTTATTGCCATAGTGCTGGCAACACCAACGCCTGCAGCACTCACTTCAGATTTAACCTATTCATCCTAGTAACCACAGGGCCACAGCCACCATTGATAACAAACAAAGCAAAGGAATTGGGCCAATCCATGGTTGAAAAATCAGTTCCATAATAGCAGATGCAATTAACAATCAAGACAGACTACCTTCTGATGCAAGCTTCCGGAAAAATAAGTATTACGCTCCGGGACAAAGCAGATCCAGAAGATCCAAAGTCCCGGATCCATGGGCATTTTGCTCCGACTGCATGCATTGGATTTGAAGTGTGCTAATCTTGCCCCTAGAGAATGATTGAGAATACCAATATACGGTAATCATGTGATGTTTGATGAAAACAGCACAACCAGGCTGTGATGACCACTTTATTGACTGTGTTGTTTATCCTTGGCAAGTTGCAGGGCCACTGCGTTATGCTCAGCACAACTAATCTTGAGTGCATGGTCACCCTTAACCATGATATTTATGGCTGGCACAACCAGGCTATAGTGCTTGGTGGCCATTGCATTAACCATGATATTTATGCTTGGCGCAACCAGGTTGTAGTGCTTGGCCACAGCATTAACCGTGATATTTATGCTTGGCATATCTAGAATGTAAAACTAGTGCAACGCAAGGGCATTAACCATGATAATGCTTGGCACAACCAGGCCACAATGCCGGGCCATAGCATTAACAATGATATTTATGCTTGGTACAACCATGTTGTAGTGCACAGCCACAGCATTAACTATCATATATTTATGCAGGGCCACTGCATTAATCAGGATATTTACGCTCAGCACATGCACAACCATTGAAGTTTATAGTGCAGGCCTCTGCATTAGCCACTAAATTTGTGCTTGGCACATACAGCCAGGGTCAAGTGCAGAGCCACTGCATTAACCATGACATTTATGCTCAATGCAGGCCACTGCACCATTATAACCATGATATGTACCCTAGGAACAACCAGGCTATAGTGCATGCCACCCTGCATTAACCATGATACAACATGTATTTATCCCAGGTACAACCAGGCTATAGTGCAGGGCACTGCGTTAACCATGATATTTATCCTACTGTAGTTACAACCAGGCTATAGTGCAGGGCACTGCGTTAACCATGATATTTATCCTACTGTAGTTACAACCAGGCTATAGTGCAGGGCACTGCGTTAACCATGATATTTATCCTACTGTAGTTACAACCAGGCTATAGTGCAGGGCACTGCGTTAACCATGATATTTATCCTACTGTAGTTACAACCAGGCTATAGTGCAGGGCACTGCGTTAACCATGATATTTATCCTACTGTAGTTACAACCAGGCTATAGTGCAGGGCACTGCGTTAACCATGATATTTATCCTACTGTAGGTACAACCAGGGTATAGTGCAGGCCACTGCATTAACCATGATATATATCATACAGTAGGTACAACCAGACTATAGTGCAGGCCACTGCATTAACCATGATATTTATCCTACATGTAGGTACAACCAGGGTATGGTGCAGGCCACTGCATTAACCATGATATATATCACACAGTAGGTACAACCAGACTATAGTGCAGGCCACTGCATTAACCATGATATTTATCCTACTGTAGTTACAACCAGACTATAGTGCAGGGCTTTGCATTAACCATTATATTTATCCTACTGTAGTTACAACCAGGCTATAGTGCAGGGCACTGCGTTAACCATGATATTTATCCTACTGTAGTTACAACCAGGGTATAGTCCAGGCCACTGGACCAACCATGATATTTATCCTTGTCACAACCAGTCCATAGTGCAGGGCCACTGTGATACAACCAGTCCTAAATCCATTGAACAGATAAGTTAGCACATTAAATGAATGTTGGTAAAGGTGGCGTGAAATTTTGCACCCTGTATCTAAGTATCATGGAAGATATTTTAAAGTGCTTTCTACCAGGCTCCATAGACAAACCATAGAAATGATACAACTTGGGAGAACGAGGATTAAACTTTGAAAAGCCTACATTTACTTCTTACTTAGAGTGCAGGGACTTTTAAGATTGTTGTTGTGAAAATCAAAAGTTTAAGTTTTCCCTTTCCAGACAGCTCAGTAGTGATCATATTGAATTTCCAATACAGATAGTTACATTCCCTGATCAAAACATCTGCCCGGTAAATCCGGGACTTTCCATTCATGATCACGGAAGGCAGGAGGTTAAGCTTTCTTTAGCAAAATATAAGAACAGGTTTAAAAATTTTATTTGTGAGGTGCATACAACCTTAATCATGGAAAGAATGAGATACTTAAGCTTTTAATAAGTCTCTCCATAAATCTGGCCGGATTAAAGTTGTCAAATACACATACAAGTTAACCTTGGCTTTAGCAATGGCAGTCATTTTGGCACCATACTCCTTTTGATTTGGGGTTTATTTCCAAGCGAAATTTCATCTAAGACCAAAAAAGAAGAGGGTTTTGTTTGTCAGTTTTTTGTTTTTATATTGCAAGCATGAAATGAATCTGACTGTGAAATATATATGTGTGCTATGTATGGTAGAAAATATAATGTAATATTTGTATGATCATATAGGTATTATACGGTATAGTGCTGAATAGTGAACTTATTATGGTAGTCTTTCCACATGTAAATGTTACTCTTTATTGTTGTCAAGAAACCGTAGTATTTCTTTCGTTCTTGTGAGCTAAAAAGAAAAATAACATGTTGCTGAATCATTTTTGTAGCAGACCTGGGATGAGAAACAAAGCTGCAGTTTAGTTTGGCCGAAGGAAGATTTTGTGAAATAATCAGCGATTAAATGTTTCAATGACATTCTTGGAATAAGCGAGAAATGAGCATATAATGTGATGATATGATAGCAGTGGTGTCTAGATCAATTTCCTACCTGAATGGAAAAGAAAGGGCGGCGAACAAGCGCATATCCCTGCATCCTTCACATTTCCAATTAAATGAATATATCGAGGCTATTTATTTCAGAGCACTCTTGACAATTTGAGAGAAAAGTACCCCATGCCTTGGGGTAAGCAAGGAAATGTCCTTTACAATTTTTCGATATCATCTCGTAAAGATTGATGATGGAATTGTGTGAATTATTATGGTCGGTGTGCATGACATTGACAATGCAAGGTTGTTGCCTGAAAGAGAAACGGATGGTTGGTCTATCTGTTATTGATTTCAGCTTCCAGCTATTTTATAAAAATCAATTTTTTTTTAGGGATTGTGTTTTGTCATCTGTTTCAGTGAAGGGCATTTGTCTAACTGACAGTGACAGTTGAAATTAATATTTCACTATTTATTTCTCATTTTGTGGCCAGTGGTTAGCCTTCACTATCAATATCTTGCTAGTCAACGTAAATATTTATTTGTGATTGTAGTTTTAAAACAAAATCAGAACTCATAACTTTATAAACCAGTTGTATACACAGCCAAACACAATATGAAATTTTTATCTTCTCCTCCCAAAGGGTTGCACACTTTGCAACTGTAGAGTGTCAAATATAATTGAAAAGAAGGACAATTCTTGACAAACTTTACTGCCCATCACAAGTCTAAATATTAGCCCTTTCACCAGAATGGTTTGTTCCAATTCTGTTGTTTTCTGTGGGAAAATTTGGACTCCTGTATTTAGGGAAATGGGGATGAAAGGTTACTGGTTTAATATTCTTGCAATTCTAAAGTTCCACTCACTGTGTTCCTTTGTTATAACTTAATGACTTTGTGATATTTTTAAGAATGGGGAGAAAAGCAAAAACTACAAACCAAATTCTTTCACGGACAAAAGAGGGTGTATCTTTTGCTCGACTTTGACCTTTCAAAGAGCTGATGATATGTGTGAAGTTAGACATTTGAAAAGTAGGCAGTTCACTGGATCGTGATTAGAATTACAGGAGATCTGCACTTCTGACCGAATAGCAGGCAAAAGTTTGAAAAGACTCGCTCTGTTTCAAAATCAAAGCAAAAATCCGTAGAAAGCATTTTACCTTTGCTTCAGTAAGCAAAGAATCAGTGAGTATTTGGAAGGGATTAGGAAATGAATAGATAGATAATTGTCTATTTGTTACTATTATTCTTAAAAGTTTGGCCTCTCTTTACGTGCAGTCTTCCTTGTTTTTGTTTCCTTAGAAGTTTGGTGTAGATTAGTCTAGGATCTTGACGATGTATTTTGGCCTTCATCCAGTATGGACGAAGGCCAAAATACATATTCTAGATCCTGGACAGGGTGTAGATCAACTTTAATCCTCATTGTTTGGTGAAATCTGTGTAAGCTCCAATTCACAGAAATTCGGAAATCCAATCTTCGGTGTCATGTGATGCTATTCTCTATATTGACGTCACAAGAAAGTTTAGAAATGTTTACTGAACAAAAAAGTAAAACCATAGGTCAATAGGTCAACATTTTTCAGTAACATTTTCTAAGGTGCACAAGTCTGCCTTTCAGTAAGCACTGTAAATTTGCTGAAAAATATGCCTGCAGAGTAAAGACTTTCTACATAGAACCCTAAGCTGAGTGTTTTCAGGACATTGTCAGTTCAAGTTCGTAGCTCAGAGCAACACAGTATCCAGCTTTCTGCAATCCTCTTATAACATCATTTATGTTGAACAGAGTGAAAGAATTTTCTTTCATCCCTACCCTAGTTGAGTTGCTTTTGCTGAGCCAGGTAGCCTTGATTCAGCATCAGATTTCTTCTCGCTTTTGAAGTTTTTCCTGCTAATAAAAATGAAACCTGCATATCCATGACATCATTTCAGTTAAAATGAGACAGCTTTTGTGTTGCGCGCAAGCTTTTGAAAAGCGAGAGGAATTTCGCCTCATTTAGGCATTTCTCTCAGGTAGAGTGATCATCGCGAGGGGGCCTTTCACGGCGCTGAGAGCAATCCCCATGATGCCTTGATAAAAAAAAGCAATGCCGATATAGTGTCGTTCACCCCTTCTGTAATGTGTCATTGACCTCTGCAGTGTCGATGACCCTCCTGTTAACGGCTCACACACACCTGATTCAGTCGTATATTTTTTGTCTCCACAGAAGAACAATAGCCGCATCCCTTAATTGTACACAATGTGCTGTTGGGACTTTGCTACACATGAATACGTCTCCCGGCATTTGACATTGAATTAAAACCTAATCTGGGTGGGATTAATTGCCTCGGCAAACTGATACACGATAAATTTATTTCTCCCTGGAAATTTTTTTTAATCTACGTAAAATGCACGTTATCAGCATGCACGTTAGGCTCCAGGGTTTACTGTATGGTAACTCTCTAATGCATATTTAGGTCACTGATTTGCGAAGGACTTTTGAAGCTACAAGATGACTAGATGGCTACATCGTACCTTTAGGAATGCAGTTTTTGACTTTCGAAGACTGTTTTATTTTTCAGCAACAATGCCACAGTTCACACAGTGCTTATACCTATGTTGTAAGATTGTGTAAATATGGCTGTATGCGTTTGACTTTGAACAGGAAATGTTTAGTCTGTTATCTTACCTAGCTGATGATGAGTTTTCAATTCAAACATGCTAACCTTTAGATACTAAATGTTGCTATTTTTCATTAATTCAGCTTTTAAATAGACTCCTCCGCCTGATGTCCAATATTGTGAAATTGAACTTATATACCTGTAATATTTCAATGAAAGGTAGTATAAGAAGTGTCAGAGCTCTGAATGAAAATCCTTCATAATCTGTTTTTGAAATTGATATGTCATAAATCCTTTGTTATGGTAATCTGTACTTTTGATGTTAACGTTGCGGTAAAACTGTGCCTTGCAACTTTTTGTAGCCCATTGAAGTTTGTGTGCTGCTGGAATTCATTCCTAACCGTTTAACTGGGAAAAGTGGTGGACAAGAATAGGGGAGGTCATTGCATGGCTATTCTTGTTGTTTTGCAGAATCAGTTTTTGAATCAAGTCTGATGATGCATAAGGCGTTTTACCGCTTTCAGGAAATCGTCAAAGTATTACACATGAAATATTGTGCGCATTTGCACATGCATGAACGTAGAAGCGGTTACCTGCCACTGACTTCTTATTCCCTCCAGCGACTTCAGGAGATTTAATGCTCCAGACTTACTGTGATTTACAGCAGAGTTTTGCAGACTGTATTCTCATTGGGCTTATCTGGGAATACTGAAATATTTCCCGCCTAAAATTTTTTTGCAGAAAGTCACTGCTGCTGGTTAAATTTTTGACAAAAATAAATTTTATTTTTTATGATACCTGCATCACACATTCTTGCAAGATAGCCTGTATGAAAATAAAAGCTTTACATGATTAAAATGACAGATTATCATAAAATTCTGTTCTGCAGGGCGGAACTTTTGGTGTTTGAGAAGATTTATGGATGCATCCAGCAGCTTAAAAGGATAATTTATGATACAGGATAGGTCTGTTCATAATTCACTCAGTCTTAGAGTATTTCCCCTTGTCAAACGGCGGAAGTTATTGATAATTATCTACACTGCGATAAAAAGATACACAGCAGTCATTTATTTTTTCATCAAAGTCAACGCCGCTGAAAAATGCCGGTATCTGTTTTTAGAATCATCGGTTCACAATGAGAGGAATTTACGGCATAATTGAGAGTTACCTGTATGCCGTCTGACAGTATTCTAGTCCAAGGTTGGAACTTAATCTGAAATAAATTTGAGTTTTATTGAGGTCTGTCACATGTAGTAGACAGGGGATACTTCTTTGATTTCACGACTTGTCGTCAGGGAGTTCCACTGAATCTTTTCACAGCCAATGCTTCATCTGACCCGATTCTTTTCACGGTGAAGTTCGACCCACACACGGAAAGAACAGGGCGTAGGGGTCAAATCCATCCCTTGTTTTTCTTGTATCGATTTCATTGTAATTCAAGGCTATTTCAAATACAGGAGGCTCTCAGATCATTTATTATTGTGAAATTCAGATATGATCAATTGTGGCAATATTTGCATACATATGGAGCTCTACAAGTTGGCACTGATCCAAGGCTAGGTCGTCAACCTTCAAAATTGTTGTTATGCTTCTGTTGAAAAAGCTAAAATTAGATTGTTGTTATGATCCATTTTTTTACTCTGTTGAAAGTGCTAAGAGTGCTTTCCCGCCATTCATCAAATATTTAGCCGGTTAGAATTTGAAATTTATTCTTTTGACAACATACAACAGATGTGCATGTGTTTGCGTATGAAAATAGCAAGCCGTTGTGTAAATGCAAAAGATTGCAATAAGTTTTTACTGTATTTCAGTGGCTATGTTTTCAACTTTGTTCATATAATAGTACAATTGAGATTGCGAATAATGAGTAAATGTACGGGAAAAAATTAAAGTGCAGTTGATTGACAAATTTGTAGACCACAACCCCTCCTCAGCTTATACACTGCCCCCCCTCCCCCCAAAACCTACTGGCGGCAGCATAACGTCACCAAAGACGACAAGAGATTCTAGATTTTAAAATATTCCTGAAGTATCAAGGGTGTGTTTTATTTGTAGATTCTCCTTTCTGTTGCAGGAAAATCATGGTATCAAATTTATGTTTGACCAATAATTTAGTGCATGAAAACCATGCCAGCATCTTCAACAATTGCACTGTATGGACAATGGTGTAGATTATGAAATGGATGAAAGTAAATAATAGGATGGTATGGCTAATTGTTACCATGGTTCACTATTGGGGGTATTGGCAGCTGTAAATGTGCCACATTGTGTTATCAGGGTGAATTTCTGGTTGTCATGGAAAAATGATGCTGTCAATCAGTGGTGCCAGCAATATAATCTGGGAATGAAATAGAGCTTTTTTACTGAATGAAGGAATTTAATGTTTGAATGAATGAATGAATAAATGAATGCAATAAATGAATGAAAGAATCAAAGATGTTATTTTGGTGATCAAAATAATGTCTAAATATTAATTGTCAACAATGTGAGTCTTTAATGGTAAACAAATAGTATGTTAAAGATCTCTTTATATTTCCTTGAAAGTTGGAGCTGGACGTGCTTGGTACAGTGGTTGTAATACAGCAGTGCCCACAGTGTCACAGACTTTTGACTTGTTTATCCAGCAAAACTAGCCAAGCGCTAACTAGATTCTCTGACAGCCCCTGCTATGCTACACTGTCACTGAGCTTGTAATCTGGCACTAACACTGACAACCGCACAACGGTCTGGCTACACCAGCCCCAAGCCAAGTGTGTAATGAAACGGGGACTGAGCCCCCTCCACTAGGCTGAAAATGAGGGGCAGTGGAGGAGGGCCTCACTACATGTATGTAGCCAATGAGGGATTGTGAGAGAGTCTAGCTCTGGGTACCTGCATAGAATTCAGTTGTTGCAAGTTGCTGTGAGACGCCTGACTCAAGTATCTCTATTCTTCACTCAACCTTCAGCTGATTTAAATATTCATAATATTCATATCTCTATTCTTCACTCAACCTTCAGCCGATTTAAATATTCATAACTTCTGTGCGTGCTGTGCAGTACCTGGAATAAAACGGAAAATCAAACTGGTATTCCCTGAGGGCTTTCACAGAAAAACAATACTTTATAGTTCTCATCTTGTCGTTTATTTGCTGAATGTGCTTGTCAAAGTATGAATATTGATTTGATAGTCTTTGGGGGCAAGGCTGTTTATACAGTGTGCAGGCTGTATTTCTCAAGATGCAGATACATCACTTTCAGTATACACAAAGGACAAACCATTTTTTTCAAGGGGAGGGAGTCTTGTGGATGGGGGAGTGTTGACTATCTATAAAAACATTGAAGTGTGTGGATGCAATGATGCATGGCCTAGCTGATATTGCATATTATGTTGTAATGACATTCTGTATCAGGAACGGCATGGCATGAATTTGAAAGTTTTTATGAACGATAATCTTGTTTATTTCTGTTTTTGTAACCTCTGTAAAACCCGATGATAACAGAAAAAGTTTTGTCAGTGCGGGATGTCCGTAAGAACATCATGATACCCAAAATCCCTCAACTTTGCTACAGCTAAGAGCGTTTATTTGGACAGGGACATTGGTTAGGGTGAATATCCTATGCCGACCTAACCAAACCATGTGAACTGTCCAATGAAAATCCCTATGGTTTGTATATCCTTTTGCAGATGTTAGATCAGAAAGAGAAGTTGAAGCAGTTGTTACTGGTTCTTTTATTTTGGTATAAATGATACGAGTCTGTGTTTGTCTGTGTATCAAACCATATGCGATCACTTTGGGAATAATGACGTCAATTCAATCTGTAACCAAATATAAATATTCTAGTTGGTTGTATCATGTAAATTTGTACAGAGTTGTAATTAATTTGATATATGCCGTATGGTGATGCCTTTGTTTACGTATTTGTGCCCTTCAAAGATTCAAATTATAGTTGTAGATATGAGGAAGCATGTCAACTTTTAGAGAACTTTGCTGTTGTCTGGCTTAAGGCTGCGTTCACAAATAACGATTAGGGGGGGGGCTGGAGGAATTTCGATTGAAATCTTATTTTTTTAAGATCCCCCCCCTAAGTACCCCAAAAAAATTTCAAATGCCCCCCCTCTATATGGTCAAATTTTTCAAGTCCCCCCCCCAACTATCACAGGCCCGCATATTTGTAAAGGATGTGAGCGCAGAAAAAATAAACATATTGCGCCGTTCCGCTCACAGGTGTTCAACACTACCTGTATTAGCACTTTCTATAGTCATATTCTCAAGGCAAGTTCTTTAAATGCATCAGTGATTTTTTTTTAGATTTATTGGTCTAAAAGCCAACTTGAGTTAATCCAACTCTGGCCAGGTCAATTGCTCCTGCTGAGGAGCACACAAAATGACAATCATGAGAGAGTAGGCAAATTGTGAATTCTGGCTAATTGCCATATTGCACTGTGACCTACCAAACATTTTTCCAAAACTACAAGACATCTATGAATTAGATGCTACTCTAAATTGACAATACTGGAAGGTTAAAATGTTCCACCAAATAAATGTTTTAATCTCTGAAATTTTGGGTGTAATAATTTCAAATTTGGTTAAAAAATAAATAATTCCATTTGGTCAAATATTTTTACTTTTAGTCTTTACTGTTCAAAGTTTTACATCTGTATCATTTTATAACAAGAATATGAAAATTTAGAAAACCAAGCATGGTGACCCTATCTTTTTTCTGTAATATTTGATTATTCTTATATGCTAGAATTCAAACATTACTATGTGTTCTTGCATGTGTTGCTCTCTGGCCTGATCTTGTGTACAATTATGTTTCACTGTCATGAGCATCATTTGACCCAAATTCTTCTTCAACTACCATGTACATCAGAGTCAGAGCTATCTCTGTCACTGATCAGGTATGCAGTGACAGTGAAACTGCAGGAGCAGAACTTTAATGATAGTGACACTATCTGTAGGCAGTAGCTGTATTAACTTTGATAATTTTGGCAATATTTTTGTTCAGTTTTACAAATTTGTTCTAGTTCTACTCCCTACAGCCTGTTGAAATGTCTAGTATTCAGCTTGCTATCACAGCCTATTTATGTGTACCATGCATTTGTATCACTGACAACTGACTGTCAGTCTGGACTCCAATTAAATTATCACTAAATACAATATTTATATTTATATATACAGGCTTTGTCGACAAACTAAATATTGTATGTTTGAGCATGCTGTAGGGAGATAGCAAGAAACTGTAGTTGTTATATTGCATAGGAATATTGCAGAAACCATTAACAGTTGCAACTTCTGCCCTGTTACGAGGCTCAAGTTTGTTTTTTAACACAAATCACACATTTAGATTTTTTCGAGATAAAAGTCATGAAATGTGACAAAATGGTTCTAAATTTTGTTAAATTATTTCTAACATTAAAACATTTTGATGACATTAAAAATGGTATTCATTTTTCATTGAATTATCTACAAAAGCTTGGAATTGGCAAATGTAAAACACAAAAGGGAACAAAAAATTTTCAAGTCCCCCCCCTATAGGTAGAGCAAAATTTTCAAGTCCCCCCCCTCTACTACCCCAAAAATTTTCGAATCCCCCCCCTGAATTCCTCCAGCCCCCCCCTAACCGTTTTTTGTGAACGCAGCCTAAGTGCTGGGATTTCACAGTTTCAGTCAATGCCCTAGGGCAATATGTGGTCTGTGTGTTTCTTTGGTGTTTTGACCAGAATTTCTCATCGGAAGCTAAATATAAGCCCAAAGTGCTCCGTGAAATCCCTGTTTGTGTGAATTCAGTGGGAACAGATTGCAAACAGGATGATAGAATACTCATGTTTCCTGATTTAGTAACAGGGAGAGACATATAAGTTATTAAAATCTGTCAGCTGTAACTCTTGATGTATTTTTCAGAATTTTTGTGTCCTGTTTGCCAGATACAGTTTCTTGTTCTATGACTCTCATGATGTCGAAATCCGTCGTGTTCAACCTATCAGTATATGTACAATGTTCAATGTTATCTTTTACAACCGAATTTACTGCAGAGTAGAATTCATTTTGTCAATGATAAAATTATTGCATTTTGTGATACATTGCATTTTGTACACAATTGAGTTTGCAAGCACAACAGACAACTTGTTATTGAATATTTTGTTAAAAAAATTTCGTTTTCAAGTGATATACCAAGTGATTCAAAGTGCTTGACAGTGGTTGCCAGGTACAATATCTCGTATCTGTGCAAAATGTAGATTTTTGTGATTTTATTCATAAGCAAGTACATGATAATACCACTATGGATGTACAGACATACAGTTGCTTCCCATAGATGCGTGATGTTATAGAAATGCAAATTATTTCAACTTTGTGAAACGTTTCAGCTACTCCAAATTTGGTCAAAAAAACTACTGAAACTTTGATCATTTGCAAACAAGATAGCATTCTATTTAACTTGAATTGGTTGTAGATAACTGTTACTACAAAATCCGGCTATGAAAGGGAAAATTTCCTGTTTATGATTTCATTCAAAACTGAATAGAATTTCTGCCAGATCTGAAAAACAACAAAGAATTTCAGAAAGCAGAGCCATGTATTTCCCCATGTGTTTTAAAATGGTGTCTAAATCTTCCAAAATTTGCACAAAAAAAACCCTTATTAGTGTCATGGTACACAAATATCATCACACCCAAAAAGTACAAAGAAATGGTATGAATTTGCAGCAGAAAAAAATTCCCACTTGGAACGTTGCCAACGATAGTAACCAAAGTGACGAATCTGCAGGTACAGGCTAAACACATGCACACATCTATAATAAACAGTATGGCACATCAAAAAGCAATTCATAAACTGAAAATTAATTTCAGGAAGTTTTATATTTACATCATGATCATAAGGGACACCTGAACGTCATAACTCAATTTGTCAACACCACCAGTTAATAGTTGATAATAACATAATCGGTCAGGCCACTGCCAGCAATATTTTTTTTCCTATTTCAGAAATCAGCATGTTTTTCTTTCTCATAATAACAATACAGTGCAGTCCTATTTTGGGGAGTTGCCGTGGTTTTCTAATGGTAATCGGATGTTTTGAACTGATGATGTTTATAAATATTCTGTTTATATAACACTCAATAGCATGAGGTGTCAATATTTTTGAAGTGTAGTAGAAAAATGCAATGACTTGTCAGGTGTGCTGTCTGAGTTTTCTGTTTGCAAGCCCACCAGCCATGACGGCCAGTTGTATCTACTTGTAGACCCAGTGAAATTGAAGTTACAGTACTGTTGACTAAAGTGTTGGACAACCTGGTTCTTGCAAAGAAGATTGCATTGAAGAAACAATAAGGACACATTCTGGTGGAAAAATAAAATTCCCAATTTTCACAAAAATAAAGCGGGTGAAAACTGCTCACTCCATAAGCTGCAAAATGAGTTCCCACAAGTGGGAGGCCAAAAGAATATTGTAAAAATTTGAGAGTTAGAATCTCTATCCCTAGGACACATTCTACCGTAAAGCTCCATAAGCATTTCTTTAATTTTCATTCTGTTTGTGAAATACAGATTTCTTGTTCTAGTCCAAAAATCTATGTTTTAGTGCTTTGTGTTTGTGCCCCCAGTTAATGTTGAAAACCAAATTTTAGTCAAGACTAGAATTTGACTATAATATGAAGTAGGGTATAGAATGTGCTGTGTCTACAAGGCTTGTTATTTGTATTCTAACGTACTCCAGGGAGGAGAATGACAAACAAAATAGTTGTGTTTTATATGGAATGAAAGTAATGACAATATTATTAAAAGCTAGGACCTGTGTTTAGCGTTGCATCAGATGGTTTGGAAACTCATAAAATGATTTTCATAAAGTTACTCAGTGTGTATAAACTAATATGTGTTGTTTAACTTCTGTCTGAATTATACATCAGAGACATTTTTTATAACAGTAATAAAATGTCCAAATCCTACCCTAAATGAGGTGCCATGGATAATGAAGCTTATATTGGTAAAGGGGAGGGGAGGGTGAAGGATGGGGGCAGTTCTATTTTGACAGTTTTGCATAAATTTGAATCAACTACATTGTATATTCCAGGGTTATGGCACGAAACTGCACTGTGTATGTGTGATGTCGTCAATCATCATGTAAATCTGCTTTTTCAGTCCTTGTCTTACAAAACCTGGTAGCAGCTTACATTTAAACTTGCAACAACCTATTGGCAATTTATTGTATTCTGAAGCCAGTAAAGATAGCAAAGCTTTGTTGACAGATTTTTGAACTTACAGTCTTTCATGATTAAAGGAATGGAATTGGGTTTGAGATCAGAGACAATGGTTTCATTTGCCATTCACAATGATTTAAATAATTATCTAGGGTCCCCAAGCTAACAATTGGATGAACAGTGAGTTGAATAACCTGCACATAATAAAAGTCTTGCACAGTACTCCAATCAAACTAGAAAGGATTGTTTATGTGTTCAGCCTCAGGCCAATCATAATTCCATTGTATTCATTCTGACACCCCCTGTCTCCAAATTAGTTTGTTCCTACAAAATTGATTTCATTTCATCTGCATCATTCTTTATTGCCATTGTGTATTATTGTTGTTCATTAAATAGATAGCTGATTGCAGGTGGCTTTGACTCGCATCGTTTGCCAATGTTACTCTTGTATTGTATACAATCTTACATAATGCAATCATGTTGAGCAAGCTGTCTACTTTGTTTTAACAGACAGCTGTCATGTGTTTGATAATATTTTCATTTTTGTTCCTTTAAACACTTTGTTTCTTATTCTTTTTTTCTGAAAGAAGCTGAAATACAGAGTATTACCCCAGCACACACAGTGCAATTATGAAGTGTGATTTATGGCCATCTAATTTTAGTCTGGACTGAAATTCTGTCATCAACAATGTTTGATTTTTACACGTATCCAGGCTGTGTCGATAAGTTAAATTCTGATCATTTCTAAATGACATTTGCAAACAGAACAAAAAATTTTACAAACTAGACAATAATAGTAGAAAACACATCAAGAGTAATAAATACTGCCAGTGGAGCTGTGTGGGAGTCAACCATGTCAATTTATTTGTTTCATGGTTATTCTCTTATTGTTTAGACTGATATATCCTGTATACTGTGGTTTCAATTTACGGACAATAAAATTGATGTCTGATGTAGTCCTCATTAAAATGCTGGATAGTGTTTGTTTTGTGTGCGTCACTGTGCATGATTGACAGTCTCCAAGTCATTTCCTGGAGTGCAATACGGATATAATATTGTGTTCCATTGAGATAAGCTGTGCATTAGGTGTGACATCACGGAGAGTTGTGAAAATACTCGGTGTTATTTTCACGATTTGTCCAGGGATCAGTTCTAACATTGCAATAAGATATCCAACTGCCATTCGGCATATTCTAGAACCGGTAACGATGAGTTTTTAATGTTAAAGATGATTAAAGAAGAAAATTTCCTGTTTTAATTCTGTGATTGTAGTAATTTTTACATGGCAAAAGAAGTCACTGTAATGTGACCCAGTCCTTTGCCGCGCTGTGAGTCTGAATATATATTTGTCTCAATGACCAAAAATTATTTCAAGCGATGCGGATTTCTGTTTCGGTGAGCAAAAATGATCTCATAGCATAACAATAGCCAATGTAAATCCAATGCCTGGCTTAATCTATTCATTTATGCAAAATATGTTAATGAGCATTGTTTGAGTGTGTAAATTAGCTTACAATGAGTCATTATCAATGGAGGATGTGTAAGGGCCTAAACACAGACAGTGAAGCAGATGACCACTGTCTATGGCCTAAAATTATGCGTTATCTATTACAGTTACTAGTAGTTTGTTTTGTTTCTGTCCATCGTTTTGCAACAGTAAACACTTGTAAGTGATTGACCCTAAAAAGGGAAGTAAGTTTGCAAATTGTCCTGATGCGACACCCTTGTAGCAATGAATTGCTCAATACAGTGCAAGGGGATTTCCAAATCAAATATTGTCTTTGTATTCCACAAGGAAACCAAAAGATTGGGTATTATGATTACCAAAACAATTCAAGAAATGAAATGAGAGTTTCTTATTCTCCTCCTTACAGCATGTTACAATGTATAGTACCTGTATTGCCTACATCACAATTGTGTACAATATTCAAAGTTTTCATTGACAAATGAATTCTAGTCAGGACTGAAAGTCACATATCAATAATAATATCAAACACTGCACACGTATATAGGCTCTCTGTATTAACGATTCAAACCCTAGGAATATTTTCTTGATCTTGAAGTTGGACAAAGCAATCGTATTTTACAGGTAGATCCAATATACTGGAAAACAAATCACAGCTACTTATTTAGAACTTTAATTTGTTGATTTATTTTCCTGAATCATTGAAACAGCACAGAATGTTGCAAAAAGTAAGCTTATGTATGTTGTAGTGGTATCTACAAGTTGTAGTAGAAAAAACAACACAGTGTGAGTCAGAACAACTTAAAATGTTAACTTGTATCTGTTAAAATCTTTTACATCTGAGTCAGAATACATTCTAAATATCAGTGGGTAAGTCTTTCAGTCTGCTGTTGGGAAAACGTGTTTGCGTCAAAGCTGATAAAATCAGATGGAAGCCAGACAGTGTTATAACTATAGGTGCCGAATTGTTGTTGGTACCATATCAAATAAAAGGTATCAAATTCAAAAGTCAAAGATCATTGACTGTAACTTTTTGGGCATTGCCCTTAATTTCTTATTTTCATCAGTGTAAAACATTTGTGCGTAGACCCTAGAGAGAAATGTTTTTTTCTAGGGTCTATGGTTTGTGCGGACTATTCCTTTTCAGATGTATATCTGATTAGCATGTCTGCAAAATTTACTGCATCATTTCTTTTTGTTTTAAGTGTGACTGTTGTTTAAGTATGACCTGTTTAATTATGCAAATTAAAAGACTAATTATTAATGGTGAATATTCACCCATCATGGGCTCTGTTGAATTTGTCATCGACAGAATAATAATGAAATTAATTCTTTACGACTTCGAAGTACATGTAAGTGTAAGTGTCAGTTTTTCATGAATTTTCACCATTCATAGCATGTCGAGATACACAGTATTCAGCTTGTCAACTCAGCCTGTAGATGTGTCAACTGTGTTGTTATTGTTGACAAGTGAATTCTGGTCCACACTAGAATCCAGATGTAAACAATAGTAGTGCCTATTACATGTACAGTAGCCTAGTCCCTTGACAAAGTATTTTGTCTTTGGAGATTTTGGCCTTCGCCCATACTCCGTCTAGCCGCATGGTCGATGATAAAGCTATAACAGAAACTGCCAATTTAAATGTGAATGATCGCCAACAGAGACTGTGACCTCACTGGCATCCCTTTCAAAGTCAATTACTCAAAATGATCCTCTCACGTGACTTGTTCGGGGGGGGGGGGGGGGCATAGCTGTAATGTAATAACCACGAGAAAACCTAGCCAGAGAATGTATGCCATACTTGGGCATGATGAATGTTAATGAGCAACACCCATTTAATCATAGGCCAATCATGAGAGGACCATTTTATGTGATTGACTTTGAAAGGGACACCAGTAATGTCATGGTCTCCGCTGGAGACCATTCACATTTAAATTGGCAGTTTGCGCCATCATCAATATGGCTAGACGGAGTATGGGCGAAGACAAAAAATCTCCGAAGGCAAAAATACTTCGTCTAGGGACTAGACTACGTGTACAGATGCTGTGTTGATGAGCTAAATATTGGATAGTTCAACATGCTTTGGGGAGTAGAAGAACTTGCAAGTGACATACAAAACAAAAAGTGAAAAAAATCACCAAAAGTTATACATACTGGCCCTTTACACACAAACACATCAGTATTAATAAATTCATATATGTTGATTTTATTATTAATTTTTTCATTCATTCAGTGTTGTTCTCTTTCCTTTTTGCCCAGGATGCTGGTTGATTGTATGTCAACTCATAACAACGTACATCTCCAGACACCATTGCCACACAGATCTGTAATATAGATTAACGATGATCATATAAAAACACTTTGCATACATAAATTGTATTAACTACTGTTTTTTTTCTGATGCATAGCTGGATGAGAACAAGTTGGTACAATAGTTGCAGCCTAGGTATCAGGAAACCATGTAAATTTCTGTAGCAAATAGAGTAGATGTTTAAATTGATAAGAAAATCCAGTCCTTGAGATTTCATTATCTCCATCCTAGTGGACATATGATCTTGGGATTTATTGCACAGCTTTGGTTTTCTATTACCATCTTCATTATTTAGTTTTCCATCGCCAGCTTTATTCTGAATCTGACCCGCTGCAGACTAGACAATAGTCAAAGTAATGAATAGGATAGAGTTTTAAAGTAAGCTGAGTCAAGGACCAGTGTTTTTTGAGTTCTCAGTTGATCTCAGAGATTAGTTTTAAAAAATAATTCGATTTTGAAGAGAATGTGAATTTGTCCCGTGCCGTGACATTGAAATCTGCTGAAGTTAATCAGCGCTCATCCTCAGATTTCACGCAGTAGCTGTATTGGACTCATATTGGACAGAGCTTTTACACGTATGGAAGTGTTTTTGGAGGGTTCCAAGATATTGGCACTACGGGTGTAATTGGATAACATCATCTAACTTCCAAGGTGGATCTAATATTAGAAGACGAAGATAGTAGCAGATGCTCTACATGCTGTTTTATCTGATAATATCTGATAATATCAGATAAAATCATTACTATCGTTCAAGTTAGTCTAATGTTACAAGGGAGAGATGGTGGCAGATGACACACTGTTTTATTGAATATTGTAAAAAAATATTGTCTGTGTTCTATTTCATTGCGCTCAATTTCCTTGTACACTCTAACTTACATATCTTAGACGAACTTATCTTAGATAGATATAATACCAATGTTGCGTCTTCATAACTTATTGACCATGGAACGTTTTATAAAATTTCATAACCCATTTTGTAATATCTCTTCAATGACCTTTCAATAATGCATAGATAGTACAAAAAATTGTTTGTAAAAGCAAAAGTTTGTCACTGAAACACTAAGTAGTCTTAGCTGGTGCTTACACAGACAGGCATTCATCTTTCAAAATCAGTAAAAATCATGACACATCTGTATATAGGGGTGCGCTGGATTTTTCCTTGCTTTTGCTCTTCCCTTGTATAATTCAAGGTCAAATATTGACCATTGACATCAAAAGATATTTGATAATGTCAGTGGCTCTTTAAAGGGGTAACTTGTAATCCTTTGGATTTAACCATATCCATCTTGTTCACAATAGTTGACTCATGCATTTCCAGAGAACAAAATATCCTAGTTTATAGTGTCAAGTTCAAAAATTAAAGGAGGAAATTTGATTTCAGGTGTGGAGATGAACTTGCTCCTCCATACACTAAGCAGTTTGCAAGTTTGAAAGCAATGATATTCATTTCAGAACTCACAGGTTAATAAAAAGTGCAAGTCAATAGTTATACAACTGTTCTTTTCTTTTATTATGTAGGTATACAGTCTAATCTTGACCTTGACTTCACTCATAATTTTCTCTCATCTTTAAGAAAGGCTTATCAAGTACCTCCTGCGTACACGTAAATTGGATTCTGTCCGTCGCTGATTACTAGTAACGAACCGACTCAAAAGAGATGAGAACTCGGTGCGTATCTTTTATGCATAGTGCGCGCATCAACAACAAAGGTGACAAATATTTCTTTTCCATTACAATGCCAGGGAGAGCCTTTGAAGTGATTACGACTAAAAAAGCGGATGTCACGAAATTTGACCAAGTAAGTGTGTACTCTTGATTACAGCACTCTCTTGTAATTAGTGTGTGCCACTGATCTTGTTGAATAGATGCTTGTTATTGGCTCTCTCTCTGAGATGGCCTAATCCCCGCTTCAGTCAGTCCTGTGTGTTGGTGAAGCACAAATATGTTGATAGAGGGCGCTATGTTGGTGCTTGTCAATTATTTAGAAAAGGTCAATGTACCCAGTGTAGAAAAAAAGCAAATCCCTGTAATCCATATGTGTAAAAACTAAATCTCTGTTTTATTCTTGTAGTTCACTTTGAAATTTCTTTCCTGAATGACTGATTAAAGTTCCATTTTTTTTATTTGTGACATTGCACATCTACTTGTGCTCAATGCTGCCCCTGTTTCAAGTCATAAATCTGAGCACTGGCTGAAAGGTCAGTTTTACAGACACTATCGGATATTTTTTCTCATAACAGTGTAATTTTCTTCATCGTACAAAAGCAGAAAATGACCTTCATCTTTGCTCCACGCCATGAATATATCTCAGTTATTTGATAACTCATAGGGCATCAGTCTGACGGTTCATGAGCTGTACATGCTTCTCCAGCAAAAAAAAACATTGTAAAGTGCTATTGAATACATCATTAAAATTTTATAGAAGCCATCATAAATTTTCAAACAGCAGCGTATAAGAATCTAATCGGTGTGAATGCTCTAGATAGTGTGACAAGGATCATTTCCAAGAAAAGTGAAGAAACTTCAGGCAATGTGAAACACTGAGAAGCTACTGAGAAGTAGAGTAATGAAATCGATGTTTAATACTTTACTAGAAAGTACGACAAGTATTATTCTAAGAAAAGTGAACGAACTTCTCAGGGTGATAAGAATTACCAGAAAGCAAAGTAATGAGAGAAATATGTCAGCTATTTGAGAGTGGAAAGTTCTCACATTTTGATGTGTGTGAGAAATGATCTCAGCTCTTAAAGAGGTGTAGTGAATTGGAGGAACCAACCAAACAAACAAACAGTGAGCCAGTAGCCTTTATAAATCTGACAGGAATTTAAAGATTATTGTAGAGGAAAAATTTCACCTTTTTTATTCAAATCTGTGAATAATGCTTTGTTATTTTACATGAAATTGATATAACTTTCCTGTAGACCAAGTTTGCTTAAAGAAACAGTAGCTGTGACTTTTTATGATTTCTCTACTGTTTTTTGTTTTGTACGTCAACATCAAATTCTTGCCCTAAACCCCTCAGCATGTTGAAACACTACTACTTATCATGTAACACAGCCTCTACACACTCATGTGTCATGATTTTGAACCATGAACTCAGTAGATTTGGTTTGTTACCAAGCTATTTGTAACCAGAAAGTCCAAAGGACACAAGACACGTTGCACTGTACCATGACGTAGGCTCCATGTCTGCAAATTTCGGTTTTATGTACTTGTTTGAAGTGACAAACTTTCCCTCTTTCAAACAATTTTTGTTTTGGACTTTCCCAGGGCTGTCTCAAGCATGCAGACCTGCTCATTGATGCGCATTGTCTTCAAAAGGCGCACAAAATAAATGCCAAGGCAGCCTGAATGGCACCCTTATACAGTGTCAATGTCAATGTCAATGTCAATGTGTTATGTTGTGACAGTGTTACCTCATGCCCAAATATCTTATTTTACATCGTACGTGCAAAATGCACCGTTATGAATTCTGGTTCGGAACCATAATGTATGTGCCAACAATAACGATAGAGTTTACACATGTACTGGCTATATTGACAAGCTGAATACTGTGTATCTCAACATGCCATGCAGGGTTGAACAAAAAACTTTGGTTGATACTAAAATGAAAAGTCATGAAAAAAATCTTCAAAAGTTAAAGGTACTGCCCCTTTAACATGATCATGAATTCTTGTCTCCTTTGTTTGAAATGACATTGTTTTGGGATAAATGTTGGATGTTGTTTTAACTATACAACTATTAAAGTGTGTTGGATATTTCCTGCCACGAATTAAATTATTTCTGTATTTATCGTTAACGTGAATACAACATGGTTAAATTTCACCGAGTGGCCTATAAATGACAGCTGGGTAAACTATCGGTGGTCTATAGATTGTTGAAGGATATCTCAAATCAATTTTAAAAGCCTTGTTTAATGAAAGTCACATTTATAGCAGTTCAATGCCAAAGTTAATGGAACATGCGGGCCCGTAAACTGAAATTGAATTTGGTAAAGTTGAGTACATCGAGTCGTTAAAGGTGCGATAACCAATAAAATCAATAAAAGTTATAGGCGCTAGCCTTGAGCGATCGTTTTACACGCGATGCGGCATTTGGCGTTTTACACACGATTCGTCGGAGATTGAATTGGTGAAAAGGACTATTGTGTGTGTCCATGTGTGTTAGGGTTTGTAGCTGATTACAGCATTATGACTCAATGTAACATGTTTCAGAGACAGCAGGCATAGAAAAGGTGGTTTGATATCACAGGGAGAAGTATAGAGGAGGATGGGAAATAAAATACCATATCATGCAGTGGTTATCGGCTAGGAAAACTTTGATTGCGTTCGGGGTTTTATCTTTTTTATGGATTCATTTCAAATGAATCCCAACAGAGCTACTGTACACAGTTCGTAAAATAATCACTGATGTTTTTGATTTTTGAAAATTTATGATCAAAAGAGATTTGTTTTATATCATTCTCTGCAGGAAGCTATTTCAAAATAATCTTTATAGTTTATCAACAACATTGCACCACTCCAGGTTTCATTTCTGCAGCAAATATGAATTCATCTTTGTTGCTGTATAGTGTATCGTCATTCTGTACACCTGTTTGGCAGAACAACTCAACAGATACGGATATGTAACCCTGCCATCTGTTGTAGGCTGACAACTTTCCCATCGAAGCGAAGCTAGTCTGCCTCTTTTGTCTTGACTAGGTCCTGGCCGTTCATACATTCTTGTAGAGTTCTGCGTAATTTTCTCAGATCTTGATAAGCAGGTCATTAAATTCGCTGTCTTGAGATGTGGCGGTGGCCTTGAGGAAAGCTTTTCCTCACTAGAATTTATATGAATGAAGGAGTGGATCTGGAACTTTGCTTTTCCTTCTGTTATCAAAATCAAGTTTGATACATTTTTCCACGCCTTCTGATTGCTATCGGATTTTGGCAAATTGATTAAATTCTTGGTGATTGTACTTAATTTTTGACAAGTGACAGTGACCCAGAAAATCTATGAAAACAACTGAAAATTAGCCTTCAGAGTCAATCTAACTATCTAATAAGTTGCTACACTTTCAGTCTTTGAAACAAATATCCCAGACATTTTGCTATCAGTGGGTTCAGTGACTTGTGTGTTGTTTGATGGAAGTATATGGAACATGCATAAAAAAGAGGTATTGTATTCTCATAGTACTACAGTATATTTTTGTGATTTTGCCAAGATCATGGCTGAATATTGTCTCTCTTTATCAATGTCCATATGGTCAAATATTTTGGAAACAGACACTGAAGGTTAACTAACGTATGGTAAGATTTTGTCTCTCCAAAAACGTCTGTCGCAAAATTCACCTGATTTAAGGGGAATTAATGATTATGAGAAATTGTGCTCATTTTCTTTCTAATGATTTGATTTTTGTGATTTCATTGATATTTAGTTAACTGTGAAATGTGGAAAGGATTGTGGGATATCAGAGTTGAATTTCTCAGAAACAGCCATTTAGGCATCACAACAGAGATCTTCACAAATTACTATCAACATGCAAACAGCTAGGAACTCTGGAAGAAATATATTGCAATCACAGATCTGAATCACAATAGGAATTTATAATTTGATGTTTTCTTTGCAGGTTTATCCAGGAGACACATGGTTCCCAGGGTTTAGTTGGAGAATAGCAGTTTGTCCAAAATGTGGACAGCATTTAGGATGGTAAGTTTCTTTATCAGTGACAAAAAAATGTTATTCACAAAACTTTTTTAGCCATCAAAAAACTATCTTTGGTATATGTAAGAATAAACAAAGCTAGTCATCACTCATATGAAGTGATAGAAGCAATATCTGGATTGATTGTACAGGGATAACTGTTTTCATTGAAATTTTTATCGTTCATACTGTAAAAATAATGAGGGTATTTATGGATCTCCATAAAAAGAACTTAGGTGGTTATTTTCAAATCAAGGGCAGTCATTTATTGTGAATATTCCATCACTACAGTGGCATGGTCCTCTTGTTCCATCTTTTTATGCCAACAGTCAATATTTGACTTTTTATTTAAAGTGCGGATCTCGTGATATTCTAAATACAATCAGTCTTTTTCATTTTGATGGCCCAGTGAATTTAAAGTTCTGAAGATAAACTGTTTGTAATAGGCACTCTTCTTATCTGAGCTAGGAGGTGTGGGTATGTACAAAAACTAGTGAGCATATGGTATAGCAAAGTGTAGTGGCATGTGCCTTGCTTCTTGATGACTGCAGAGAGTTGTTTCTATCAAAGGGTAACACACATTTTGAGCACATCTGAACAAAGTCAGAGACAGTCATAAAATTCAGAGGGTTGAGGCCGGTAACCATCCCTGGTTTTCTTGATTTCATGTAATCTGCACAAAAACCTCAGTGTCACATAATGACAGTTTGTACCAAAATCAAACTTTTCTGAAAATGTCACAAAAATGTTACAAAAGGATGATGCCAATTCAATTTCTTTTGAATATGAGAGGAACTTTATAAGATATGACAGACAATAGGAACACACAATTTCCTTGAAATGAATAAGTATTATGCCCTTAGGAGTAATTTTAAACAAATACAAGCAAAGAAATCAAGTTTTACAGTATTGCTAAACTTGCTTTTGCTGTAAGCTTATCCAAAATAGCTGTTTTTCTGTGTCAGCTATAATTTAAGCCAATGCTGGCAACATATGTAGTTCATTTTATGCATGTTTTCAAATGATTTTTTTCTTGTATGGCCAAAAGACTTATTGACGGGAACAGCTGATATCAAACCTTTGAGCGCTGTAATTTTCTCCCGCCAAAATTTTAGTTCAAAGTTTTACCAATTTTTATGAATTTGTCTGAAATTTTTTGATAATTTTGGAACAAATGGATATCACGTTTCATTGGCTACAGATTTTTCTCCAAATTTTGGCGAAAATCTGAGAAAAATCGACAGGGGTTTATTTTATAAAGGGGACAAAAATAGATTTTGGCGCTCAAAGGGTTAAAGTGGCAAAATCAGTCTCTAACAGTACTTTGATGTTTTACCCTGTGCAATGAAGAGGAATCTATTTCTGTCAGTGTGACAGTCAGGGAACAAGAAATATGCTAGACAAGCTTCAAGAACAGTGGATCCAGTAGAAAGTAGTGGTCAAGAGTTATTAACTTATGGGGTCCAGTTATGACCCCCTAGGAAAACTACTAAGAACACTTGCCTTACTGGGTCCACAGTTCTGTATCCCTCATGCTGTCCAAGTCACTCCAGTGTAATCATGTGTTGTCAGAGAAAGTGATAGCTGGACAAAGCAATAAAGTCATTATTCTGTGAAAGACGTAGGTTTATTGGAAATAATTGTTGTTTTCAGGTCGTATGAACCTCACAATCACGAACACGGAAAAAAGGACACAGAAGAGACATTTCTTGGACTGATACTTGATCATCTCATACACCAAGATTGTGAGTACTATGATGAAAAAAAAACCTAAGATATTTTGATTGTCAGCAATAATGCATGAACATAAATTTCTGCAACTCTATAAGAATTAAGAAAGCATATAAATATGGGTCGCTTCTCCTCATGAAGTGATCTGAGAGAGGGAATTTAAACTTGAATTTGACCTTGCTGATTCATATAGGTGGTGTATTTGGCCATCTACATGTCTGCTAAATCAGAAAAAGCAAATAAGTATAATTTGATTTGTGATTTGGGAGTAACCTTTTAGCTGGTTGGGTGCATATATGCACAAATCTATCATAAATGCACAAACCTATAGATGGAAGCTATTTTGTGTATGCCTATTAACTCTTTCAATTACCCGTTTGCTCTACTTGCAAGTCCAGCTTTATCATCAGAAAAAATTTGATTACCTGACACCTTAGTTGAGACAACCCTGTTATTTCAAAATTTGCCAAATTGGGATGAAATTTGACATCTGGCGCTATAATGACCAACAATTTGCATACAATTGTAACTAAATTTTGAGTCAGACTAGCCTGGGGTGAAACTTCCTGATGTGTGATTATGGATGATTCAGCCAAGACAAACATTGTGAAAGTACCATTGTCATGCTGAGACAGTTGGTGATCCACTGAGGGCGCTATACAATATCCTGACACAGAGCTGAAGAACTTCATGAATAAACTTTACCTTTAAAAAAAAAAAAAAAATAGATCCAGCAAAGTGTGCCTGGATCTACTCAAATATCCTGCACTGTGGATATTTGAATCCATGGAAAACAGAGACAGAACCGTGGGAAGTAAACCAACAAAACACTTGATGATACCATGACATTTTATTTCACCTTGGATTGCTCTTAATAACCAATAAACGTTCATGTGAGTGTGTTTGCGATGACACAGTCGGAACATAGAGTTGACAATAATTGAAATGTCCTTGCTCAGACAGGAAATGCCGTCATTTGGAAGGAGCGCCCTCGATTGACAGATTTTCCAATCAACTTTGCTGTCTGATGGCTGAAAACTTCATAAACTGTCTGAGCTGACTTCTTTTAATTTCTGACTTAGTTTTCTCTTCAACTTCTTTTTCCCTCTGACAGATGCAGACTCTTTGCTCGTCATACCAAAAATGTACAGGAGCTGATGATGGCAGTTACCATGGAAATAGTGCTGACCCTCAAGTGTTAAATCAGTTAGCCAATGCTTGGAAAACTTCTCATCCTGAACCAGCACAGAGAATTATGTGTTTCATAAGAAGATGCCGTCTCCTTGAATACCAAAATCTTTAATTTCCTTGAGTGAATAAATGATGCCCCTCTAACAAACAAACACACACAAAAACAAACAAACAAACAAACTACATCCACCAAACTGTTTAACAAATCAGCTGATTCAGTAGAGAAAATAACCGAAAATGCAGAAACATGTTGCAATTTTTATAACATGGTAACAACACAACACAACACAGCTATTGTAAAAATGTTTCAATCTCATGAAATCATGGAGTAATTTAACTTACTGGGTGTAAGTTCACTCTTCCTTAACATCTGTTGCTTTTAGATTATCGAAAACTCGATCAATTTATGCACCAGTCAATGAATAAAGCACCCCATCCCATTCAGGGGTCTGTGAGAAATACATCAACTACATGACAAGAAATAAGGATCCTGGGCCTATTATATGCTGTATTACAATTCAACGTTATCTCAGGGGGTATTTATTTTCAATTCATCATTATCCTAGGGGTACCGTATGTTTGTATTTATTTCCCACTGAGGTAGTATGCACAGTGAAAAGCTGAAAGCTTATGCTCAAACTTTCATCGATGAAATAGGTTTTTGAAGATTAAGAGTAAAGTCAGGGCCTAGGGTCACCATGCAAATTTTAATACCAGAGAAAGAAATTGCCCTTAATCTACTGCTGTTTCAAATTCCAAATGGCCACCATTCCTGTGTTAGCTCTATAGGGAAAATTTAAAATTGATTTTCAAAAAAATGAAACTAAATATTTTTTTTACTTTCAAGAACTTCGAAATGAATGCGTTCAAGTGGTAGATCAGAAAAGTATTACAAAATAATTTAGAGTCCAAATATCAGTACCTTAGGCACATTCTACCTTAACCCTTTCACCCCCAGTTCCCTGTATACAGGTCCAACTTGACCATAGAAAACAATGGATTTGGGACAAACCATGGTGGTGAAAGGGTAAAGGTATCGTACTACATACCAGGCAAACACTAATTACCACAAAGAGACGATAGACCGAGGTTCTTCTGTATATGAGGAATATGAGCCCTTCCTTCTGTATATTATATATTACAGCCCAAACAAGGTGCTATGTACTCTTAGAGTGGGTGACCATTTGCCTGACGTCAGGAAGGCAAATAGTCTCCTGCCTTCATCTTGGCTATAATGTTCTTATTACATGCCTCTTTTTCATATAGTTTTCTCTCCAAATGTTTTGGCTTATTTGCAAGTGACAATCATACACTATATTTCCATGTGAGATGAAAATCTGTTAAAAGATAGAATGGTTTTTGTCGTTGAATGGCGCATTGATATATTTAATTGGTTGTTACACGGTTTGACAACTGGGTCCTGCTCTGGAAAGAGCTAACTTTTTAAATTTCCATTGATATATCCATGAAAAAGCTACTGTCCCTTATACCAGCATTGAGGAAACCTGTTTCCCTGTTTTCATTCAAAGTATTCTGTAAGGCTGTCTAACAAAACTCATGAAACTTTCAGAAAGTTCCTGTTTCCTGCAAACAATCATAATTTTCCAGTTTATTGAAACCGTGAAAGAGAATAACAGGTGCCTGAAACCGCCTTTGTCAAATGTATTCAAGTTCATTCTCACTTTCTATACATGTAGCAGATTTGCCTGACTGATAGAAGCAGTATGTATGTACAAATCATTTTGGATTATGGGAAATCTGATATACTGTTCAAAATCAGGAATCAGTAGAACTTTATCAATCACTGCATGTCCTGGCTAGGGGTGGGGTCTTGGGATAATGGGGTTGGCGTGCATTGACTTGTGCGTTGAGCAGAAAGCAATATTTGAATTTTGTGCATTTGAACAACCAAATAGCAGTGTGTCTTACAAATGAAACAAGCAGTGAAGATTGTATGCAAGATTCTTTCTGACATCAGTTTCTGTGATATTTCTTCATATTTTAGTTCAAGTGAGATCTTTGGCACGACAGAGGAAGAGATGTGATATGCATTCAAATGCAGATTTGTGTCATATTGATGATGTGTTTGATACAGCCAGTTTATTTGATAATCAAACACCATCCATGTACAAACATGTGTACTAACACTGCCAATGTTTTGATGAATCTTTTGACAATTAGGGGTGACATCAAAAGTTCAATGTCTGATAAAAAACTTCATTCTTTAAAGTTTTGCACAAACCCCCCCCCCCCCCCCCCCCACCCATGAAACTTAATTGTTGAATGTCGATCAGCGGTTCCCATTATTTCCTTACTGTGATACTTCCACTCATACTTAAGCATACTCAGGATGGGTGATATCGCAAAAGACAACATTTTTCAAATCAATTCAAACACTTATTTTCATTCAAAAAATGTCTTGGTCTGTCACTGTAAATGTAACACCAGTATCAAAGGGTCTTGATTAGCTTTGCCGAAAAAGGAGCAAAAATGCGCAATTACTACACAATTTTATGGAATTTTTAACCAAACCAAAGTAGGATAATGTTATATTGTTTCTGTCAGATAGAAAAAACCCCCCCACACCCAAACTCAAAGAAATAAGATTTTTTCAGACATCAATCTTTTGACATTGTCCCTGAGATTCTGCATATGTTCTCCCCAGGTATTTTTATAGCAAAGTGGCTAATTTGCATAACAATACAATTGTTATGTTAATAAGTTTCTAGTGTTTTACCAAAATTAAAGAATGGTAGCCACTATGCTGTATTGCTCTGGTGAGAAAACCGTGTACATATCTTGTATGTACTTTCCCTGCCACCAACACCAGGCTGCTATTGATACAATATTTTTGCTGGTTTAGGAAGATATAAAATTAACTTTCTCATTAATTGTTACAGGTATATTGTTTAAGTTCAACAGAATTTGAGAACTAGACAAATGAAAACGGTCAAACAAATAGGTGATCGATAAAATATTGCATTAAGTTATTAATATCATCAGTAAGTAGTCAGTGGATGTACACAATGTAAACAAATTTGATATTTTGGGATTTTTTTGTGGTGTACATATATTTTAGTGCTTTAACCCTTTGAGTGCAAAAGTCCATTTTTATCACCTTAATAAAAATTTAACCAACATTTTTTCAAAATTTTTAAAAAATTTTACACAAAAACTGTAGCCAATGAAATGTGATGTCCATTTGGTCTAAACTTATCACAAAATTACAGAAAAATTAATAAGTGGTAAAATGTTGCACTGAAATTTTGGTGGGAAAATTACAGTGCTCAAAGGGTTAAATGACATTTTTACCTAGGCTATAGTAAGCCTATTTTCATCAAAGGGTAGGTTGGACCATACCAATAGGCACTCGGGGTAACAGGGTATTATTTTATTGGTTAAATCTATACATCAGGTCTGTTTTGATTTACTTTAACAGTTTCAGTCTAGTAGTAAAAAGACTTGTAAAGTCTTGTTTGATTTGCTTTTAGAAATTATTTCAGAGAAATTGTGAATGTTGCATATGCAGTGTTTCAAATACTACACAATGCAATCATTATCGTATAAAAGGACAATTGATGTCAACATGTTAGTTTGGAACAATGCTCACACATGAGCAATTCTCGGGGGAGGAAAGTTTTCTCACATAAAACTCACTTTCAAAAGATTTTGATGTTGACTCTTTCATTTCTTGTGGTATGTACAGTTGTTGGGTTTTTTGTTCATCTTCTGAAATTTGGTATAGGTTTTTATTTTGGCATCTGCACATCTTTATAGAGTTCTGTCATCCCAGATTGTGGTTTATGCTTGGTTAGGTAATTTCTAAAATTCTACTGCTGTAATGCATGTGTTCATGCCACTCATTCAAGTCTCATGAAACAAACCGTGCCATTGATGTCTTTTTCAAGAGTGTAACGAAGTGTAATCTGATGGTACTTGTGTACAGATTTCTAGTTCACCAATATGAGAGCAAAGGGGATCGCAATGTGCCATGATGCAGTGTGTGTGTATCATAATGCTGCTGCCCCAAGTAACTCATAGCATGATTTCTATCAGGGAAGAAAGTGTACACTAATGTATCTTATTTGGCCTACTGAAATCAAACCTGTTGTACATACCAAGTTGCGTTTATTCACTCTGTGACATGGCTAAAGCAGATATACTTTGACAAACTATTATTTGAAGTGTGAGAGGTTGATATTCTTTCAAAGTTTAAATATTTTCAGTGATTTATCAAAATGTTCTTGTTTGTTTATCACATTTAATAATGGAATGTCAGCAGCACTGTACAATTTGTGGCACCAATGGTACTCATCCATGAAAGGTAATGGTGAAACATACCTGCTTACATGGATAAATGCCTGACTTTATGATGACTGCATGGAGGTATACTTTATACTGTATGGAGGTCAACGGTTGCTAAGGGGAATTTGTTGTAACTGATAATATGGATTTGTGTACTTTTATGTCAAAGCAAATACAAAGAAATGTAATGTGATTGTGACAGATGCCAGTCACTAGCCATTGTGATGTCACGGAAGTGCAAATGAGTCTTGCAATATTTTAAATGTTTTAGCGATTCAAAATTACGTCAAACACATTTATATTGTAGACAAGACCCTTCTACATCCCTCACGCATGGATTAGGAGGCCATTTCAATTTACCCACTTTGAATTAGCAAATATCCAATTTGTAACCTACATACACTCTCTCAAATCTGTGACAAAGATTTTCAAAAAAAATCAATGCTTATTGATGTTTTTCAAAGAGTTGGTTAAAATTCTACCAAATTCACACCAGTTGGATCAAAATCGACCAATCTTACAGGTTTTAATACATATAATTAGAGAACTAAAATATGAAGACCCATAGAGTGTCATGTAGCTGTATTGAATGGGAAATAGCTAAATCACTTTTGAAACGTCTTGAGTATCAGCAACCGTGCACGCATTAAATCTACATGTATCAATCATACATTAATCAAATTTGGTATCATACCTACATCACAGCGTACTATGCTACCAGACATTTTTAAATCATGTCAAGCTTCCTTTTGTGAGTTGCGCTGTTGCATCCATACTCTGCAGAACAATCTGCCATCTTTGTGTCATATTGTCTCTAAAATTGACTGAAAATTTTACAACCGACGGTCATGCATGATTGTCACGTTCAACATTATTGGTTGTGCCATGCTGGTAGTTGTCAAATTTCAGTAGCTAATGAACATCAATATAAAGTAACACTCTGTGTCAAATTAATGGCATCTTATTGTGTACATCAACTGTCATGAATTTGTCATTTTGCAGCTAAAAAACGAGATGGTTTTGAAAAGAGCAATAAATTTTTTCTTGAACAGGTTACAAGCCATGTCTTCATTCTGTGAGGTGTGTTAAGGCAGTATGGATATCATACGTGTTACATGACGAGGACACTGATGCTGTCAGTGACTGATGCAAAATAAAAACCGCTTGCTGGTAACTTGACCTACTTTGACCCTGCTGTAAAGCCCTAACCCTACTTTTTAATTTTCATGTACAGGCACATTAATTTGCCAGTCTTCTTTTGATTAGAGCGATCAAAACCCCCAAAAAAGGTTCTAAGTAACCTCTTTTAAAGACATACAACAACTTATAATTTTTTTTCTCATGGACTTATGGGGAATAACAGTTTGCATAAAAAAGACCTTGGGTACAGGAAGAAAAACCAGTCATCGTTGATGACACAGTCCCCACTTGTTAATGGGTGCTTTGATTACAGGTCCTCAGAGAGGATAGAGTCCTCTTCATTAGGTCTGTGATAAAAATACTTTTGAATAAATTCACTTGATACATGTCTGAGTTGTAGTTCAGGACATGAAAAAATCGTAATAAAATGGCCACATGGTGGCCATATTGGATCGAATCACAAAACAAATCAATGTGCATATGTATGACATAGGTCAATGTCCTTGTACCAACTTTGAATAAATTTGTTTGATACATGTCTGAGTTATGGTTCTGGACATGAAAAAACGTAATAAAATGGCCACACGGCGGCCATATTGGATCGTATCACAAAACAAGTCAATGTGCATGTGTATGACATAGGTTGATGTCCTTGTACCAAGTTTGAATAAAATTGGTTGAGATATGCCTGAGTTATGGCACTGTACATGAAAAAATCATAACAAAATGGCCGCACGGCAGCCATATTGGATCGTATCACAAAACAAATTGATGTGCATAGCTATGACATTGGTCAATGTCCTTGTACCAACTTTGAATAAAATCTGTAGAAACATGCCTGAGTAATGGCTCTGTACATGAAAAAATCGTAATAAAATGGCCGCCTGGCGGCCATATTGGATCGTATCACAAAACAAATTGACGTGCATATGTATGACATAGGTCAGTGTCCTTGTACAAATTTTGAATAAAATCGGTTGAGATATGCCTGAGTTATGGCTCTGTACATGAAAAAATCGTAACAAAATGGCCGCATGGTGGCCATATTGGATCGTATCACAAAAAATTGACGTGCATATCTATGACATTGGTCAATGTCCTTGTACCAACTTTGAATAAAATCAGTTGAAACATGCCTGAATTATGGCTCTGTACATGAAAAAATCGTAATAAAATGGCCGCCTGGCAGCCATATTGGATCGTATCACAAAACAAATTGACATGCATCTGTATGACATATGAAGTAATCCTTGTACCAAGTTTGAATGAAATCGCTTAAGGCATCTCTGAGATATCTGCGTGAACGGACGGCACGCACACACGCACGGACATGACCAAACCTATAAGTCCCCCGGACGGTGTCCGTGGCGACTAAAAACCAGATATGGTTCAGGCTGAATGTATACAAAACCTAAACTTGCGGGGTAACAGCTTTGTGTGGTGGAATGTATCGCGTTACCAAGGATTTTTAAGTATTTTTAGCATTTGTGATACCGTGACATAAATTCTACTGAGTGCAGCACAGTCCAAAGGGTAGACGGAAAGATGGATGAATAACGGTACATTGCAAGCTCCCATTTGCATAACATAAAGTCATGTAATTTTCTGAACGTACAATGTGTCAGGCTTTGGTAATTCTTCTTCAAGGGAAAACCTGAGCAGGCTAGGAATTCCTAAGCTTTATTAATACTTGCAATATCACAACACAGTCGTAAGTATAAAGTATTGCTGCACATATTTATTGATACAAAATGATCACACACCAACTGAAAAGGTTGCCTGTTACACAAAATTTTGAACATTACAAAAGGAAAGGAGAAAAAAAATTTACTTTGGCAGAGATAGTGGCTATGATGGGAAAGAGAATACAAAATCCACCAGCTTCAAATATTGTTCTCTTTTCTGCACAAATATGTCATTTTTTTGGAGTAGGTACCATTCTGAAAGGGTTGAAAGCAAAAACTAAAGCAGCTATTTAGAACGGATGAAAAATGTTCTTGCTGAGTCATCGGAGATTTTTTACACGGATATGGTGAAATGCGGTAGGCAGTGTAGTAAAACACTTGGAACGTAGAGTGTGCGGTTGTCTGTTGTCATCTTATCGTGCATCGAATACCACCACTGGAAGATGAGTCAAGGAAACACATACATAATCACTTTTACATATCGCTACTACATATCATGTGGAACTTCATGGTCAGAAATTGTATCAGTATACAGAAATAATTAGATTGTTACTGCAAATGACACCAACATATTTTCTGAATCTCAGAGTTTTCGAAAGGATGGCTGCCACCTCATGGTTTCTAAAATGGGCAAAGCTGTTGCATCTCCCACTGCATGGGTACTCAAGTGTATAAATGTCCATTTACACGAACAAATAACCAGTTATTGCGATTGTTGAGAGAACTCTTTCCTGCCAGATGTAGTGATATTATACAACTGGAGGTACATTTGACTTCAGTGTGCATCTTGTCTGTATATATCAAACAGTTGTGCACTGGCAGTATAATCTGTGTGGTCACGGCTTGAAAAAGGCATGAAAAGTTACCGCCCGCTCAATTTGAATGACATTTTGGAGCAATTTGATAACTCAGTTCACAAAGACCAGCAACACACAATGCTGTCTCTGCTTTCAAGAAACATTTGACCTGCAAGTTCAATTACGACAGTCAGGAAGTGAAGTGATTCACAGATTGGCAACACCTCTCTGCACTGCTGTAACAATGTTATTGGTACAGTGACCATGGCTGGTTATCTATGCTGCATATAATGACTTCACACAATTGTTTTCGCTGTAATAAAATTAACACATTGTTGGGATGGGCAAGATAATGATTTCTAAGGCTGTTACTCATGATGGTAATTTCACTGAAATAATATAACTTGAAATGTATTTGTCCTTCAGACGCCCATTTTCACACAACCCCTCCTGGTCACTAGATTGAATGTCCTGTTCTAGAATCTCGGATTATAACCAGGAAGGTTTGAGTACAAAGCAAACAATGTAAATTTACACTGAAAATCATTGTTTATTTACTTAATTTTGCCATTTTCTGCTCTACTGTCTATGATTTGGCTTTACTGTCTGAGTGAGGGAAGGGCACGACCTGGTATAACCTCTATATTTAGCCTGATTTGTGACAATCGGGGTCAAGGGCAAGGGCAGGAAAGGGTTTTAAATTACCATGGATTTGTGACACCATATATAATTTGGCGTAAAGTAACTTAGCAAGACTCCGTTTTCACACACTCTTATTAAGTCAAACAGTCAGACGGGACAGAAATTTGTTTATGTAGATTGGCATGAATACTGAATATTGAGGTGGTTTTTTTTCAAAATTGCTGCAAAATATTGAAATTTAAATAAAGAAAGTAGACTTGACCTTCAATGCTGAAATATTTCATACCAGAATGCTTGATGAAAGGGGAGAGTAACAGTATTCACTTTTTGTACAGACATATTTATTTGTGCGATGTTTGATATTGAAAAGGATACTTCTTTTAGTTCTCTTCTTGTACATGATTCTGTAACCACATTCACGACATCTTATTGGATCTCTAGCCTTGATTTCATTCTCATGGTGACATTCTGAAAAATAAAAGATAATGATAATAAATAAATTAAAAAATACATAAATAATTAAATTTAATATATGAATTAATAAATAACTCCATAATGGCAATGATTTGATTGTGAATAATACACATATCACCAAAACTATGTTTTACTGATGATGGCTGACATAAAAAAGTTACTGCTCAACACAGTTATCTGTGAAATAACTCAGAGTTCAAAATGGGAAAATGTTATTTATGAGTGATTCAAATGAAATCAGATTCCTATATCACTGGCAGGTAGGTACACTTGATGGAAACATCATTCATGTCACTGGAGTTCTTGACAGGGTTAGGACATCAAAGTACATCATGGAGAGTTCAGTACGGTTTTACTGTTTGGCTAACACCACTGCATTGATAACACACACTGTCCCTGGGGAGCTCACAGTGACATAGGAACCCCATTAACATTTATCAGCTAAGCCGGCCTTACACTGTAAACGTTAGTGCAGTGACATGACAGTGACAATAAAATTTGAAAGGCACAATGGCTTTGTTCTGAACCTCTTTTTTGATATAATTATGCAGCACCCCAAATCTAAAAATAGAAACATTGATTAATCCAAGGCACGCATCAGTGTTAATATAACATTCAGCGAGTTGAATAAAAAGAACACACGATGAATTAACGGTATTATTATCAAAACATCTTGCTGGCTATTAAAATATTTATTTAAGATGGGAAAGTGATCGGTTCTTACCTCCACATATGTATACCATTGCCTGCCTGCCTTCTCGACCACCTTCCTCCTTCTTAGGTGTGGCTGACGGATCCATGTGGAAAAACTACATGCAGAAGACAGAGAAAGCTTCTCAACTGTCTGACATCTTTACATCATTAACATGTCATCCCATCAAGCGGAGACAAAAATCTCTTTTAGATCAGCTGGTATGCTTTGCTCGGTTTCAACCCTTTCAAAATGCTCCTACAGTCGGGCTGAATCCTATTTTCTGCAGAAAAGTTAAGACTTCTACACAGGGAAACGGGGTTTAAAGAGTCACAGTGTGCAACAAATATCTTATTTTTTTCCCTGCGGGCTCTCCTGCCACGCTGTCTTTCTGTCTAGGTACCAGCACTGAAGTTTCAAATTTAGCATTGCTGCCGACTGGTTCATATTGGTTGATGCATGCAAACATTCAAATGGAAATATCAGCAATTTTTATAGAAACAACATCAAGAGGCAGCCTGGATATTTCTCCGGTATCTATAAGGAAAGACAGTTTGCGGAGATTGGTGGTCCATGTAGGCTACTATGTCCATGGTGGGCCTGCATAAGACAGTGCTCCATCAATGGTCTACAACAATTTTTATTTCCTTGGTGTTATGAAGGTTAATCACATGCAAATTTTATGCTAAACAGGCGTTACAAACTCAAATGGCAAAAATCTTGTAAATGCAGAAAAATGCTCAAGATCAGCGGCTATTTACAAATGTGGGTTTCACAGTCACTACAGGGGACCATGGAGGGCAGCAGCTCCATGAAGACACAGAGTGGCTAGTGGACGTAGGCCTTCAACTAAATGGACTTCAACTAAAAAAAGGCAAAGTCCACTTCCAATGTCCTTGGAATTTCCCTGAAAACACAGATACGGAAGAAAGTGGGTCAACATATATGACAATAACAAAGGATTCAAATTGCTAGGCAACGATTGCTACAGGGAATGTGTAATATCCATGAAAATACGGATTTTTGTAGCTGTTTGTTAGCACACAAAAGATAAATGTTGTTTGAGGGCTTTTTAGCCGCAAGGCTACAGAATGTCACAGATAGGCACACAAGTTTAGCACAATTTTAAAAATGCTTCTGCGACTCAAAATTTTGCCAAGAACATCTGCATCTTGTGCCCAACATTCTGCTACATATATCCAGCATGGATTTGGATGCCCATCTTTATATAATGGTTTAAGTAAGCAAGTGTACATTTTTATAATTTTTGTGGAAATTGAGATGTTCTGAAAACCCACACGGCATTTCTAAACAATACATGCTGTGTATTCTCAGGCGTCCAAAAGTTCACAAAATCTGAGTTAAAATTGACAGATTTGAGTTACATAAATAGCATCAGGACTCAAAACGAGTAGAACGAGCTGTGCAAATGGTTTGAATCTGCAGTGCTCCTTTGGAACATCGTGAGCATAAGCAACCGTTGCCTGCACTGAATCCCTTGGAATCACCGTCAAAGATACACTGACAGCTACTACATGCGACTCAAATGACATGTGACAGAAATAAACAATTTTCCACGCAAGTCACGAGAGTTTGGCATTGGTGTGTAAGATACAATGCAAAGGATTGGGGCTTTAATAAAAATAAAAAGAACAAATTGAACATTTGAAGTGAAACTCATGATTTTTTTTATGTACAAAACGCAAGAAATATGGAGAAATACACCCTTTCTGTTTGGTTTTTTTTTTTCCTAAAAGATCGTGGTGATGTTGAATACATGACAGACGAGGAACAATCATAATGATCTGCCACCCATGTACACTAACAACTGTGGAAATGCACCTGGCAAATGATAGAGTAGCGTTTCCTAATATGTGCAGCTAGTTCTCATTGTGAATTTATAATGAATTTTCAGAAATTTCTTTAACCACTTGGAGCCCTTGAATAGCACTTCTACTTGACAAAAGTACAAACTATACTTCGTGGGAGAAAGCGATTGGCGCTGTTTTCAAAAGGATTTCATAAAAATTACTATACTTACAAGTTACATTACGTTTTTTTGTCCTTTTTATGTTTTCGCTGTCTGGTTCGAAATTATTAAAAGATGCTACAGTATGCATATTCCTAATAAAGGTTCATATTAATTATTTTAGTATCATTAGTTCTTACAGGAAAGTCTGACAAAGAGGATTTGACATAATTGATAAAGGTATAAATTACGGACAAGTCAGTACAGAAACTGACAAAATTCACAATATATTGACGGCATCCTGAGCACTCTGAATCTGGATCGCAGGCTTCATTTATGTTTTACAAGTTCGTGCCTGCGAAAGGGAAATATATATATATATATATATAGCAAAAAAAATGTGAGCTAAAAATCATTACAGAAGACATGCACTCCGCAGTGCCTGTTGGCTGGGTGCTGGATGAGCCGAATTGGTCTTGCAGAACCAACACTGATTAGAGATCCACCATACTGGGTACAGTACATAGGTATTTGGTCCGACATCCTATTCATAGATATCTGTGGTCTTCGTGAACAAAGTCAGGTTTGATTGCAAGGCAACGGTTAATGCGACGGTTACCTTGTGGAAAGTCTGATCATATTTATCATTTCTCAAAAAAAAAAATAAATAGCAGTAAATAGCAAACCATGTTCACAAATGGCACAAAATATGAAACATGAGGACTGGGGGGGAGAAGTGCTGTGAAGGGTAACAAACTCTAAAACACTGAATGTAATATAAAGTCCAAGGCCTAAAAGTTTGAGTTATTGCAAGCTGAAGCTATCTGTGTCCACTGTCGTTTTCAGTGTAACAAAAAAAATTTACCCTTCATACATTACCACCAGTGTGCCCCCTAAACCAATTTGACGTGCCATCGACTGACAAGTGTTCTCTTTGAATGAAGAAAATTTCACATATTTTACATGTATTGGTATAGGGCTGACTCATGCAAATTTCAAGACATTTCTAAATTGACTCACAGAGTTTTGAAAATCTGAAATGATTTCGGGCACACTGATCACCACATGAACTTATAAAGGTGTTCATAATTTGAGTTCGTTTGCAATTTTAGAAGCAATGTTTTTGAAGCCAATTGATGTTCCTGATATTCGCTTGAAGCGAACCCCGTTTAAAGATAACCTCGGCAATTTACAGACTTCCATTTCCCACTGTACCAGATTCTCTCCATGGCCATCGCCATGGACACAGAATAGCAAGTATTTTTCACGTTGCTCATAATCAACACTGTTGGCGTCTAACACTCTTCTAATTTCATGCATCATGTCATTGGGGTCCATAGAACTTGTCGTCTTCATACTCCAGGTGAAGCGCAGGGACCGTGGCTTCACCACGTCATCAGCACCGCCGACCATTGGTGACCTCTTGCTGAACTTCGATGAGAGCTTGCTGAAGAGGGACAGATGAGAATTTTTGGCTCTCTCTGCTGATGATGCATCCGGTGCCATGGTAGGTGAAGCTGGTGGGCCGTTGAATCTTGCATGGTGTCTTTCCCTTGTCTGGCCGCTGTGAAACGTACTGCGATTGGCGGAGCCCCTGGGAAATCTTGCATGGCTGCTGGTCACAGTCGGTGAGGGAAGGAAGTGATGCCTGTTGCCCGGTGCGGTACTTGGTCTGGTGTCGTAACTGTCATCGATTGGTGGTAGTGCCATGCGAGTTGATGGATGCCCTGATGTCGAAGCAGACTTCTGATGTCTTGGTCTGATAGAGCTTGACGTATGTACCGAAGGTGGAACATCAATGCTGTCGCTTTGTCCGTTGGTTTTGTCTGGTGTTAGAGCTCTCTCTCCGTAGACATAGGTATTCCTCCTTGTCATTCCAGGTGGCAGAACACTATTCTTCTTGGAGGCTTTAGGTGTTGAAGATTTCTTCCTCGATGGAATTTCGGATTTGTTTGGATTACCAGCACTCCCCATGGTTTCTCTGTGACCGCCTACAGCACCATGCCCGCCAGATCTATGACGCCCGCCAGATGTCCCTATATTTTCTTTGAGACCGTCGTCCACCGCCGAACGTTTACTGTAGGAACTAGATGTGGAACTTGGTGCGTGGGAACCATGTGAGGTAGACTGACTGGTGACTGATGCTGACATATCACTCGATGGCCGGTGTTTCAGCGACAGACTGCTGCCTGATTGTGAGTCACCTCCCTCCAACGCTGATTTCTGACGACCTAGGAGTAAGTATGTTGCCATAACTTCATCATACTTGTACTGCGATAAGGAGTCTTCGATTTGTTTCCTGGTATATCCCATTCCTAACATGATGTCTATTCGTTTTATATCGTTAAAGTCCGAATCTGGCTCTTTGTAGGGTTTCAGGTCATCATCTTCATAACCGACATTCATCCACTTGTCTTTCATTATGGACTCCAAGCTTGCTCTCTTGAGCGGATTCAAAACGAGAAACCGCTTGAGAAGATTCTCGCAATCCGTCGACATGTAGAAAGGGATACGATACCTTCCACGCAGAACTCTTTCCCGCAATTCCTTCAAATTTTGTCCATCAAAGGGGAGTGAGCCACTGACAAGTGTGTACAGGATAACGCCTAAACTCCAGACATCGACTTCAGGACCGTCGTATTTTTTACCTTGAAATAATTCCGGTGCTGCATATGGAGGGCTGCCACAAAATGTGTCCAACTTACTGCCAGGAGTAAATTCATTGCTAAAGCCAAAGTCCGCGATTTTTATATTCATGTCGCCATCCAGCAGTAAATTTTCTGCCTTCAAGTCCCTATGCACTACATGTTTTTGATGACAATACTGCACTGCTGAAACTATCTGTCGAAATTTTGCCCTCGCTTCTTTCTCCTTCATTCTACCGTGTGCGACCAAATAATCAAAAACTTCCCCACCGCTGGCATATTCCATGACAAGGTATAGAGTTTTCTCTGTTTCAATAACTTCAAATAATTTAACTATATTAGGGTGATCAAGTAATTTCATGATTCTAACTTCACGATGAACCTTCTGAAGACTGCTTGGATTCAGTTGTGTCTTGTCAATGATTTTGATGGCAACCTCCTTCCCGGTCGGTAGATGTTTGGCTAGTTTCACTTTAGCGAAATTTCCTTTACCGATTGTTTTCAGGAGCCGGTATTTGCCAATATGAGGTTGCTCGTCGCCAGTATTCCGATCACGGTTTCTACTTGATCGACTTGACGTGTTCGAGTCGTCACGATGGTGATGATGACGGTGGCGACCATGATGGTCGCGATCCTCATGAACTGTTTGCAGCGCCGGGCGAGTGGACATGTTGGATCGGATATCAATAGATTGGATTTCCGGACAAGTATCTTTAAACACCCTTATAGCTCTCACAAACTATATATGTTACTTCGCCACATAGCGCCTCCGTTGTTGTTTGTCTTGTCAGCAATCAATGAAATGGGGTTCGGCAGAGCTCACACTCACCGAAACGGCCCCTGCGAAATAATAATGTTCCTGTCTCGTTCTTCTATATCAAACTCCGGGACAGGCCTGTTGAGACAAACAAAACTGTATTCGTTGTGCATTGGTGTCCATCCAGATAAATGGGGTGATTTTATCTAGATCGCAACGGTAGCAGTCCTGAAGATCGCCGAAAATTCAAGGTTATAACCATACTACAAAAATGTATTTCTCCAAATTGAAAACAAGATGGCGGACGCCGACGATTCTTCGGTGATTCACAAATTTACATGATGTGCCTACCTCAAGATACTTGAACGTCGAGGAACAAAAATCTGGCCGCCTGCACACTTATGGCCGCGTACACCGTTGATATGAAGTGTGTGATTTGATTTTCAGATGTAAAGTTCCAACAGAAAGACAGTCCTGGCGATTTTTGGGCTTGGTTTTGCACACATTCACGGCAAAACGCGACGCGTGTCGTAGCGGAAGCAAGGTGAAGTGTGCCCTCAACGATATGGTATATATTAAAACCAGTTGTTTTCTCAAACACCGTATAAAAATTGCTCGAAAATAACGTAAAATGGGGTTTGAGAAGTGTAGGGTGTGTAATCTTTATGTGAAAATTGCTGATGGCGACAAAGAAAGGTACAATGGATAAATATTACAAAGACTGGCGGTATGTAAATGATTGCCTTCACATTCAGACATGGCGAACTTTGAGGGGCACAATTGTCATCCGGGTACTTCATTTTCAACAACACCCGCTAAAGCTGATTGGTCAATCGTCTTTCTAACCGGCAAATTTGAAACACCGACTCGCATACCAAGCCTGCACAGCGATCGCTCTAAAATTACTCCGAAAAGCGATTCAGTCACGACATCGCGAAACAGGAGAAGAGGTATACTTTTTATGAATATTCTACAGCATTTAAGATATACCTGAAATAACTTTGGTGATTATACAAACTGTCGATCAGCGATTTTCAGAAATTTAAATGAAGCCCTTGGTAGCTTGGCATCGAGAACTGCCAAAATGTACATCGCTGTGAAAGAAACGACGGCCGTGTCGATCTGAAAAAAGTCTCACGCCATCTTTAGAACGAAACAGAAATCTGATTTGTATTGCAAGCTTTTAAATTATGTCCGGTTCGGTTACCAGTGATAGCCAAATACCGTTTGGTCATCAATGTTGCGGAATCGATTATGACTCTATCGATTCCGAGGACGTGTCAACAAAGAAGAGATCCCGCGTTCCGAACAACTCCCCGCCGAGTGTGATGAAACCACCATCGACGAGGACCCCCCACTCGAAAGCCCGTCGAATTTGTGACGACTTTGATGTGCAGCCGGTTGTAGACCAGTTCGCAAGAGTTAAAGTTGGTCCTGACATTAGTACCCTTCCGGGAATCGAAAGCTCTGTCTTTTTAACACCGGATGACACCCCAGACGCGGATAAAGTTCCAGACAGAGACATACCTCGCCCCATTTCACCCCTTGGAGTGGCGCCCCTCAAAGAACCCTACCAACCAACACCTAGCCAGGAACAAACAACACCATGGACGATTGTAAAGCAAGCTAGGAGGAGCACCGACATCCCAAAATTTGCTTTGCCTGATGAGGACTTGGATAAAGCTGTCTCCAAGGAAACAAAGAATGATACAGCGCATAGGAAAGACACCTCTGCAACTACAGCAGAAGATCTCAGAGGAAATAAAAAACAAGACATCAAATTTGAAGGTGCAAAATGCAAAGAGGACTCAAATCCAATTTTTATTAATGAGAATCATAAAAAACAAGAAGATTACCAGACAAGAAAAAATGAGAAAGATGTTATGTCAGGACAGACAAACGACACAAAGAAATATTCCAGTCTCAATCAAACGGGAGATGATAAATGTACTGTTTTTGATGAGGAAGTTCTGGATAGAAGGAAACACTTGGGCGCCTCACCGGAGGTGCATTCAAGAAGCACGAAATTCCGTCAAACTACGAAAAAGCTTTCTTTGGATGAATACCTCACAGGATTAAACCAAAATATGGACAGAACGATTGGTCTGAAGATGGGACTACGTTATGTGGATATCATTGGTGAACTGATGGAGTATAACCTTCAATATCTAATATTTCAACATCTTAATGCTGAAGACCTTTATAGGTAAGCTTTGAAATTTCAGATGAGTTCAAAACAGAAATTATTGAAAGAATTTCCAATTTTTGAGAAATGACTTACATAAGTTTTGTTTTCAAAGCAAATGTTACAAATTTATCTGAATTTCTTGAAAGAATTTTTACAATTTTTCAAAAATTATGAAATATATTTGTTTACAAACAAAAGTAACAAACGGTGTATGTACTGTTTTCTTACAAAAATTGCACAGGTTAAAGGGATGGTTATGCATATTAATGATATAGAATGTATCACATTGGAACAATTAGCATATTTGTTTTCCTGTACGATAACTGTCTAAGTTAATTCAAGTATTTGCAGATTTCCTTTATGGATGAACGCCAATATTTTCTCAGATTATTGCAAATTTTCCAGTTCAGATGTACCAATAGTTATTGTCATTTACTGGCATAATTCAATTACTTTTCCGTTAAACAAAAGAGAGGAAGAAAAAAAATGAACTGCATAAGATATGACAAACATCTCTGGAAACCCCTCCCCCTCCATTTCTCATGCATCAGCTTCTATGATTGACGGTTTCTAACACCAAAGCAGTGCTCTAAATCATAAGATTGAATTCTAAGGATAATTACGTCCGAATCTAACCTGCTATTAAATGCTATACAGGGTTCTCCATTAAGGTGATTTTGTAGGGATGGGCCCATCCCTCTATTTTGGAGCAATCTACTCAAAGTTTAACAACTGTGTAAGAGAGTACATTTTCACAACAACAGAATATGCAACTTGTTAATTAATGTGTAAATTACCCCCCCCCCCCCTCTGTTTTTCCAGGTTGTGGGAAACAATGGGCTTTATATTGAGCCAGAGACCTAACATGCATTACAAGACAATTATGCAAATTAGTTGACAGATTTACATGACAATTAACATCGCTGTAGAATGTGCTTGTGGCTTCTTCATTTACATGATTTTATGTTATAATTGAATTTCAAATAGGAATTGTTGTGTCATGCAATGTTATTTTGTTTCCTTGTGAAGATTTTTTTTCTGATCAAATTGCTTTCATAAGATTTATTTTATAGAAAAAAACTATTCCCAAAATGTCGGTACTTTCAGCCAATTCAAGGTAGAATCTGTTTATAAATGAATATCATTTTAACTTTCTGTTACTTTAGTCAATGTGATATAAATCCATGAAATTTTGTCCCATTTCAGAGTGTGCAGTGTCAGCAGTACATGGCAAAATGCCTGTAGATCAGATCCAGCTAGTTGGAGGCGACACAAGAAACAAGTTGAACTTGACAACCATTTCCAATCAAAAGTAAGTCCAAGATCATCTGATCTTTTGGTGCCAAACAAAAACTTTTAAGTATGACTCACTTACTACAGTTTTTAACTGAGGATTACAAAGTTGTCAAGCTCCCCAGGTGCAGCATAGATGTCGGCATTGGAATCAGAATCAGATTAATGTTTGCACTTCTTGTTATATACCCTGAGTGATGGCGCTATATTACTGGTATGAGACTTTAAAGCCCCACTAGCTGTACATGTAACTCTTGAAATTTGTTGACCTCAAAATATCTTCCTATTCTCTCCTGGTTTTCTCTGAATTCTACCTGCTGAAGGGATATGGGCTTTTACCGCGTTAGGCAACCATTCGTTTGTGAAACATTTGACAAGTAATTTCAAATTTTAAGTCATTTTGATTTCCCACCATTTTCAAAAATTGGTAATATACAAAGGAAACAGAACATAATATGTTACAGTTGAAAATGTTCACCCCTATGCAGTTTATGTGAAGATTTCAGTGCAGATATTGCATATTATGCACAGTTTTTGCTTTTCAGCATGGTGCTGCAATTTAATGTTTGGGCAAACATTCAATCACAGTGTAATCTTTATCTTATTCAAAATTGCATATACAGTCCAAACTGGTAGTTAACACACACATAATACACACATCTAAATTAGTAAATTCTCACAAACTTATTTTAACTTGAAAGTAAATCATGAAAATAATGCTGAAAGATATAGCTAGTGGGGCTTTAGTATGTAGAGCTCTAAACCATTACAGGGGAAAAAGTTGGCTAATCCAGTGAATAGCCAGTCAGTTTGCCCATGTAAAATGACTGTTGTGTGTAAAGAGAATCCAGCTATATGATGGTTCAAGATATGATCGCTCGTAACTTTCTAAATTGCTTCCTTCACAGGAGAATCCTCACAAAAAGTCCACATCCACCAGGTTGATGACACCAAGTGATAGAGGGCCTCTTGGAACAGTACAAACTATGGCAACTCCGTCCACATCACATTACACACCAACGCTGACAAACTTTGAAAAAAACTCCAAGGTGAGTTAGATGTTTGGGTAATTGTCATGGGGAAAAGCTTTTAAGGTTTTTGATCAGGAAGAATTTTGAATTGTTTACATTATTTGCCGGTGCTTATAGGAATCATTTCAGCGTTCAGAGATTGACAAACAAACATTGGTGACTTGCACAATTTTGTTACACATGTCTTTTGTATCCTACCATGAATTAAATTTCAAAACAGAATTGACAGTACTATGATGAAGTTTTGAAATGATGATGTGTGAAATCAGATATTTGTAGAAGTCCGTTTGATTTGAAAGTTCATTGCTAATGGCAATTACTTTTGATGAAATACAAGTTGGTCATCAGTGATCTATCAAGCTTGGAAAACAGGCAAAACCAATTTATGTAACAAAACATAATTTGCATTGTTTGTTCTTAAATTATATTAATTTCTATGGTTATTAACATAAATATATTGCCAGAAAAAAACAGGAGGGCCCAACTCTGAAACCCTGAGGAGAAGTCTAGTCATGGTGGTAACCTCTTCGGAAACTTCTTCCTGTATCATATATTGACACTTAGATCTTAAAAATTTTCTTTTTTTTTCAGGTTGTAAAATCACTACTTAATCATGAATTCCTCAACAAGTGTCCACGTTGCAGTTCTCCAGCCAGGGTTGTACAGGCCGAGGAGAGAGCTCACTGCACTTGGCAACACTGTGACTACATTTTCTGCACTAAATGTCACTGTGCAGCACACAACGCCAAGAAATGTCCGGTTCTGAAGGAGAAACCGCCAAAGAAGTTGCAGGTCAAAGTTGGAAGTTCAAAGAGCAAGAAGAACCTGCGCAGGCTTTGAGCATAGATTGTCATGGTATCCATGCAACTCCAACCCTTTTATCCCCATTGTCGTGTGCTTGTCTGACCATGCCATCACGGACAATGGGTCTGTACCATATCATGGGGAGAAAGAAGTAACACGTGAAACTATAACATCAGACAACAGTCTTTTTTAACTCCCTTACCAAGCTAACAGTAGGCATTTGATAATGCCAACTGTTCAAAAGTGCGTCTTTTCATGGACAGGGAGATAAGATTGACACTATATGAAGTTAAGACAGAAACTGGTAGACCTTTCACCCTCATTATTCTCATGGATTGGTCCAATGACACCTTGCGTGGACCCAAAGTTTGAAACTGAAAAGTTAAACAGTCTCTGAATTTTGCTGCATTCCAACATCTCTTCTGTTTCACACTTTATATATTTATGTCATGAGTTTGATCTGAGTTGTGAATTCCATCAGAAACATTGAAAAAGCATCTCAAATTTTGAGACATCTTGATTACATGCAAGGCACACCTTGGTTCTTTTGATGTGACTGTACAGGGTGAACAGACAAAATGTCTTCATCCCAGTTTTCCATGTACATGGGTCCAACTTCAGCATTGTAAACTATGGGATCAGACTGCAGTCTGGGGGTGAAAGCTTTGAGAAAAGTTTGGAAATTAACAGTACTAATAATGAATAATTTTTACTAGGAAATTGACTGCTTGATCTTGAAATCTTTTTCTGCTGTACTTAAAGAAAGCAAACTTTTCACTATATGAAAAAGGTGAGCAGGCTTACTGACAGATTTTAAGTCTTCAGACGCAAAGCTATGAATATATTTGATGAAATAAAATTTGTATTTTTCTAGGAACAAAGTTTGCAATGTTTCCGGTAATTGCAAAGTCTACAACATCAAATAAACTTTAAACTATTTTGCACTGAATGTTTACACATTCCTCAAATCTTGGAGGATATTTCTTGATGATTGATGTACATATTTCTATAAACTGGACTCAAATCTTTTTGTGATAATTGGCGTATCTACTGAACTTGTCAGATTAAATGTGTTCAGAGAATATTGAGATGAATCAATGGATTTCATATATCACCTGTCAGACTGCCTTTGTGATGTTGAAATAAGCAGGACAAGTGAAAGTGTGCTTGAAACACTACCTGTGGCAATTTTGTATCAAACTGGGACCTGCATAGGGAACGGCAAACAGGTTCAATTTCCTTTTCATCAATGGACAATGTTTAATTACTAGAACTATTCGTATCAAATGGTGCTATGCCAGAGTGTACACATCTCAATAAGTGCTGGAGAAACCAAATGCAATTTCTTCATTGTAAATAGCTTACATTTTTAGACTTTTCTAAGAATCTATATCTAAATCTTTGATATTCACTGTAGTGACTTATATTCAATGTTTTTTACATTTTTCTACTTGTGCTGTCCTCTTGTCTAGAAGTGCTCTTGTTTTGATACTTTTATAATCCTTTGATATTTTTATATGAACTTAATGTAACATCTGAATCACTCCTTGGAGACCTTCAGTGTACATAATGTACTCAATTATGTACTTAAATGTTTTTACAATGCAAATCATTTTCTGTGGTGTTTTTTACATCGCTTTTGTATATCATCATATTACACATTCAAAATGTACGGCTGTATTAAAACTTTCATATCTAAACCTGGTAGTGGTACATTGCTCTGAAAGGTTGCATGTGTGATAATAGATTTGGCAGTTGTGAGTTTAGCAGTGTGGGGATTAAAAACAATAGTTTGGCATTGGGTGGAACCTTGAATTTGATCATGTAGAAGAGCAAGCAAAACAGTGCATCACCGATCCTACAAAGGTACACATTGTTCCTCCATATAATTTGTTTGAACTGTCATAAATTGACCTTGTAGTTAGCCATTGCGCACTATTGTGTTCTGGTATGGACCAATCTGTGATGAGGTCGGCCTGTCTGACACTGAATTTGTGATCATACTGATTGTGTTGATTGTATCTTTAACCTGATTGGATGTGGCAACAGAGATGGCACCAATGCAACAATGTTTCACAATGCTCAATTTAAACAGCTTTATTCTGCTTTATGACCTTTTGTGTGCTATACCTTTTCACGCCCTTCTCTGTCAATCCACCCTATTGAAAACAATGGTGATGTAACAAAATCTGGTGGTAAATGGCTTCAAGCAGCAATCAAGGGAGCCCTCTATAGTTGGGATGGAATTTTTCACTTTGTGTTTCAGTCGGCTGTTCAAATGGTCAGATGTGTGGCACGTCATCAAGTTTAACTTTTTCATGATCAAAAATAAAATCTTTCATTTTTGAGACTTCAGACCTACAGCTTGTATCACTGTATCCTCCTAAAATTTGTTTGCATGCAATTGTGGCTTATTTTAGGCCTGTTCACCCCAAATTCCTTGTAAGCAAGTCCAAACTTGCCATTGATAACAATAGGTTTGGGTCAAACCATGGTGGTGGAAGGGTTAATGAACAACACCGCACTAAGAATTACCTGAAAATCACATGCAACTTCAGTGATGGCCTCAAGCAGTGTAATTTACACAATGTAACTTCAATTTGGAAGTTTAAAAAAATGATTTGATAGAAAGTCTGAAAAAAGCTAAAATGAGGCTATTTCTGGTGTGGCCTAAATTAACCTACATTATATTTTAGTTATCAGACTGAAAGATGAACAAATCTGAGGAATAAAAAGGTTTCTAGGTGTTTTACTACAATGTGGTGATATCTCAGTTGACTGAGAAAAGCTAATACTGTGATCTCGACATGTAAATGCAGCACAAACATTGCCATGGCTATTTGTTACTGAGTGATGTTTAGTGACATCAATCCTCGATGATCATTGTGATGTAAACGAGAAATTACAGTTATAAATATTATGTCAAAAAACCCTTACTTGTCCCATGTGTTTTGTTACTGAACTATTTCAGTGGCTATATGTTATGTCTCGGTGCTATGTTGTCCATTAACCCTTACACCACCATGGTGTCACATCAAAAATATCTACTTTTATTTGAGAATAAGATGACAAACACAGGTCCAGCAGACTTTACTACTCCAGGCTAATCAATCTTTGCAGTCCCGAGGATGGTACTTTTGACATAAAACAATAATTTCGGCTAAAAAAAATACAAGTGTTTTGGGTAACTTGACCTAGTCTTTTTAAAACCCAAAAGACCCTAATTTTTGGGCACTTTGAAAAGTCATGAACAGTTTTGCCAATTTTTGCTGTTTTTTTCATAGGTACCCTATTCAAAATAATCAAGTTCCCAACCAACAGACCTACTCTTTTTTCTGGAGATATGTTATGGGAAACAGAAAAATTTTAGCCTTATGGTTGAATATTCATCAAGTATCACGTAAAAAACAATTTTGACATGTTCATGTGAATGATGACGTGATTTGCATATTGCTAAAAATAGAATGTAAACTTACTCCTCTGGGTCAAGTGCATCAAGGACACAAAGGCCAATGTATCTATTTGCCCTGTACATCGCAGTGAATTCTATTCAAAGTCCGCATGTTATTAGACAATGGAACATCAAAGCATATGGAAATGTTTAAATAAAAAATACAGTAATACAATTATACTGTGATATATCTTTTCAACAGCTTGTGTCAGCAACATATGGGGTACATACATGAAATGATCTATTCTTTTCTTGCTCTTGACACCGAAATTGATAAAACATCGGATGCCGTAAGTGCAGTTCGATTGGGAGAAAACATACAAGCTGTTCATATAAAATGAATAATGCTGAACTATAAAGACAGTTTATCGACCAAAACCGCATCCTGATTAGAAAAGTGGATGGTATACAATATTTTGCCCAAGCCGATCAGTTCAAGTAAAGCTAACAAGTGCATTTGAAATTCAACAAATTCAAACATATGACAGGCATGATATTTATGAGTATACAGTACATCTGCAATCAGTATGTGGAAAATAATTTGACCCTTCACAGTTTACACTGACCAGGAAAGGCAATTTCCATACTGTTCCTTACAGCTGTATGGTGTCTTCATTGTCCTTGCATTGTACCGGTATTATGTGTACACATGTATCTACATGATTTAACAAAACACTATAATGATAGATGTATATTGTTATGCACCATGCAAACATCTTTTACACTGTGTACTTGGGCCAAGTAGAACAAAGAAATGGTCCTATTGATTAGTTTATGTTTGCTGACTTTGGAATCTTTCTTCAGTACTTTTACAAATTAGTTGCAAATATTTCTTCATTACACTTTTGGCATGACTGAAGAATGCTATGCCCATACTGAAGAATTTTGCAAATCGACATAGTTCTACGAGGTCCAGTTACTTCAAACAGCTGTGGGAGGGCCCCCTAAGAACACCTGATTGCTTTCATAATGAAGATTGAGTCCTGTCATCTTCAGGTGTGCTGCACCTTTTATGCTCAGAGACATTGTACTTGTTGTGTCATTCATGGTGACGTGCTGCACCTTTTATGCTCAGAGACATTGTTCTTGTTGTTTCATTCACCGTGACGTGCTGCACCTTTATGCTCAGAGACATTGTTCTCGTTGTTTCATTCACGGTGACGTGCTGCACCTTTTATGCTCAGAGACATTGTTCTTGTTTTTTCATTGAAGGTGACATCGTCTCAAAATTAATTTGTTTGAGAGTACATTTTGTTTCTATCTCATGGCAGTTGCTTACACTCAACTGGCAGTCAATATTATAACATTTCAAGGAATATTTATAATTTATGAAATATGACAAAAGTTTCACTGTATATTGTTTTGGCATGTGAATCTGAGCAAATTTTTTTGCCTTTCTGACCTTAGAACAATTTTGAAGCCCTCACATGTGGTACAAAGTGCTAGAAAATATCATACTATAACTATGTACATTTCTGAAGAGCTGTGGGACATCCATGTATGAATACACAACCAACATGACAGACTTAATCCTTTGAGTGCCAAAGTTGATATTTGTTGCCTTTATAAAATATAACGCCTACAATTTCTTTCAGATCTACACAATTTTTTTCTAACTTTTCCCAAAATTTTGGTCAAAAAGTATAGGCCATGAAAATTTATGTCCATTTGGTCCAAAAACATGGACAAACTTATAGAAAAATTCATAAAAATTGGTAAAATGTTGCCCTGATATTTTTTTTCAGAAAAATTACAGTGCTAAAAGGGTTAATCCTATTACAGCTTGACAAGCTGTGGATATTAGAGGAAAATCCCTGTCTTAATATGTTTGTTGTTTGTCATAATTCTGGTGTTTTTCAAATAATCGAGCAAATTCTCGATTTGGATTTGAACTAACAAAGAACAGGACCCAGTCACCTAGCGACAACAGTCCATATGTTCTTTTGCATACTCTGTATGACAGATAATTCTTGCTGGGTCAACTACAGTCTCCTAAAAATGATCCATGAAAATATAAATGCTGGTATTCCCATGGAGGACATCATACAGCTTTGTTATTTTTGTAGATGCCCTAAGGTGATAAATGCTCGAGTTGTGTTTCAATATAGGTACTTTTTTGGAATACATGTCATGGTACCTGCTGTATTCATTAAAATTCATATTTACTGAAACTGCGCAGATGTACACTCTGCTTTGTCATGTGGCATGATTTGTCATTGAATTCTACAATGCAAGTGGAAGAGCAGGGCAGTAGAGGAAATCAGATGAGATATTTTGTACCGTCAAGTATCACTCAGCTACATTAATCATGTTGGGCTTCAGTCAATTTGTTCAAATTTAGCATCACCAAATGGTACACGCTCACTGGAGTCCTGAGGTCATTGTCAATATGTTCAGCAAAATCCTCAACTGATACTATAACATGTCACTTTTGCTGATGTGCATCAGTGGCAGTCTGTGACCTTTGTTGATTGACTCTGCAGTGACTTTTGTGTCTGTATAATATTCTGTGCACTCTGACTACCCTCTGTAATACAAACTGTCCAATTTTATTTCCTTATGTATTATAGACCCTCCTTCTTTTCTGTATTCATGACTGCTGCTGTACTTCAGATACCTGTGCACTACAGACAGTCTGACATTATTCTCTGTTTATAACAGACTCTCCCTGTACTTCCCTGTGTACTATAGACAGTTCGATATAATTTTGTTTATCCACTGTACTGTCCTATGTATTCTTGACTGTCAACATATTTCTCTGCTTACTACAGATTATCTGTTGTATTCCTTTGCGTGTTTCAGACCATTGTCTGTACTCCCCTGTATATTATGAACCATCCTCTGTACTTCACTCTGTATTGTGGAAAAGCCTCAGTATGTCCCTGTGTATTATAGACCATCCTCTGTTATATCCTCTGTAATATGGACAATCCTCAGTACGTCCCTTTGTATTATGGACCATTGTCTGTACTTCACTCTGTGTTATGGACAATCCACAGTACGTCCCTCTGTATTATGGACCATCCACTGTACTTCCCTGTATTTCACGTGCAATCCATTGTTCTTACACATACATATTGGAGAAAGTCAACTGATTCACTCTGACACACCTGGCAGGCAATGGAACAGTCCACTATGATGTCATATTTCTGTAACTTAATCACAATTGATCCAAAATCAGCTGCACTGTTGTGTGTTGTGGTATCTCTGGGCACACTAGAGTGGATCATGGACCTTATACACATATCTGTACATGGGGTCAGTTGATACCGGTCCACTGCACTGATGTGTGCACGACTTCATCGTTTTCATTGAGTGAGCAGAGCAAGACAGTTTTCTTGACGTTGGAAGCCAGTCTGCCGTACGCCACCACATCCAACGCACTGAGCTTCTTTGCGAATGGCAGACAAACTGCTACGTAATATGAATGGAACAGAAACGGGTCACCTGTAAGATAGAATATCAAACAGAACATTTATCAATACTTTCAAAAGTAGGGTATTACCCTGACAGGCAAGCTGTACCCTTCTCTGTCTGTATTGCTGAGAATTTAAAAAATATAGGTGTATCACAGACAGTAGAGGGGGACCCTGGCCTCTACTGTTGATGGATGCATCTATATGTCAACATACAACTTTAAAGTTTGTAGGTTATGTGTACCAGTACTCTATGAACTACTAATAGTGTGCCAGTGGTGTGCAGTGTACTGATTATGAAAGAAAATGCTTGAAAATCACACAAACAAATTAAAAATTCTTGAAACAATAGAGAGTACTATAAAACTAACAAAATAAAAGCATGGTTGTGAAAGCGTCTGTACTTAATATTGTAATATTGATACAGAAATAAAACATTCTGCCCCAGCATATGCTCTCCCTTACATTTTTTTAGCATATTTAACCACTTTAGTGATTTAAATTTTCGCCCCACAAACATCTGAGGTCTCATCCTCAGCAAAGACTATTCTCAAGATCCCTACATGGCCTTACATCCTGGCATTTTTTGCTGGATGCACTATGGAATGCACAGCATGTTGGTGTGAGTTAACTACATGTTTTTGTTTGAAAATACAAAGTCACCTTTGCAATTCAGTACAAAATTCAGTTAAAATGGCTGTGAAAGTGGGTTGGGTCAGACAGCGGACTTGTACAACCTGAAAATCAGTGTAAGGTCATGCAGATGTTACAGTGGTAGCTTGAAGGTATAAGTATCACGACCCTCTGTGTTCTGAAGTTTTGAAGTGCTTAACATCTATCTACACCATATCAAGGTGTAAAAGAAACTTTTGATACTAAGGAAATCGTGGACGAGAGCTGGTCCTTGAAATCAGTGAACACACAAATGGTCGGCACAATCTTCATTAGAAAGAATAGTTGTCACTTATGAGCATATTTCAATTTTATAACTTTATCAGATGGAGACATTCCATGCCTCAACTATGATAAGCACTTCAAAGGTTAAAGTACACCTTGTATAATCCATGGTTACTGTAATGAAACGGCAATTTTAGAACCTTGAGTCTTATCAGTTACACTTTAACTTATTATCACTTATACAATCATAGAATAACAAAGATTAGACATACACAACTTGTAAATTATCATTAGCTGTCACTAGTACTCTTGCCAAAATACTGAGTCAAAATATCCATACGTCACACATAAAAAATTAATACCCTAAGGGGTCTTTTCTCAGAATTCTTTCCACACTAGGATATGCAATATGGCAGCTGCTCGACAGAAAAAGCCTGAGGAAGTTCTTGAAGGAATTGGTCAGGATTTCTTGACATGTTCAATCTGTCTTGACCTCTACAAGACACCTAAACTACTGGAATGTCAGCACACATTTTGTGAGCAGTGTTTGCAATCTTTGGTTGAGAGGAAAGGTAATCTGACCTGTCCCATTTGTTGTGTCGAGTTTGAACTTCCCGATGGCGGCGTGACAAAACTACAAAATAACTTGTTCATAAATTCTCTGTTTGACGTGGTTCCATTGAAGAAGGAAGAGCAAACTGACACAGAGCCTGTGTGTGAGTTTTGTGAAAAAAGGGATGCATCGAATTTCTGCATCGACTGTGAACAGTATTTTTGTGAGAAGTGTGGCAGTAAAGTACACAGTAAAATGAAAGCAGTCAGCTATCATACAATGCATACAGTTGAGGAATACAGGGATCCAAAACTGGGCAAGTCATCAACGATGAGAACAACAGAACGCTGCAAAGTTCATCCAAGAAATGAGGTCAACTATTACTGTGATAGCTGTGAGATTCCAATCTGTTTGGAGTGTACAATTATTGATCATCGACCTCCAGAGCACTGCCACAGATATCTTCACAGTGCAGTGGATGAATACACTGACTTCTTATCCGATACAGTGGCTGCTTTAAAGATGAAGGCAGTCGAGGCTGTTAAAAGTAAAGACATGGCCAACAAAATGTTGGAAAAATACAAAAAGAAGCAGGCTGAAAATGAGGAAAGGGTGCAAAGTATGGTTAAGACCCTGGTGAAGAAAATTCAGACAGATGCAGATTCCGTGGTGCAAAGATTGAGGGAAAAATACAGAATGCGACAGAAATTTCTAGAAACCCAAGTTGATGATCTGGATTCAAAATACAACAGCATCGTCCATGCGTGTACATATCTAGAGACGATCATAGACCGTGCAAATTCATGCAAACTGATGCACACTAGAAAAGAAGTGAGTGAGAATCTTCAAAAGTTAATGCACCTTGAAACAAAGCCAGAGATCATAGATGACGAGGTCACTGTCAAACTGTCACACAATGAAGATTTCAGGTTTCATGAACAGCTGGGTGAAGTTAGATGTGACGTGTGCGTGTCTAAGTGCAAAGTGAGTGATGTCCCCACACACATCATGAAGGGTAGTTCTGTTGGTCTGACTATCGTGACAAACGACAGATTTGGCGAAACTGTCCTAAACCAAGATGTGAAGGTTAAGCTGACCAGACCAGACAGAGTAACAGAAGATATCCCAGTGACAGATAACATGGATGGCACTCATAGCGTTGTCCTACATGGACATATTGAGGGCACTTACTCAGTTGCCATAACAATTGGTGAGCAAAAATTGCAACTACCGGGGTCACCATATGAAATTTACGCTATGCGTGGACTGGTCAAATCTATCGGAAGCACAGGGGGTGATGAAGGCCAATTCAATGGTCTCAGATGTATTGCTGTGAACATGGATGGAGATTTAGTGATTACTGACCGCTTTAATGGCAAAGTGCGAGTAATAGATATCGACGGAAACTGCATAAAAATCCTGAAATTCACCCAATTTAGTGAAAGATTCATTCCGTGGGGAATTGCCGTATCCAGTACAAATGAGTATTTTATGACGGACAGGGGTAATAATCAGATAGTAGTCAGCGATCAAGATGGAAATGTTCTCAGGTGTTTTGGAGATGGAGGAGGCTATCCGTGTGGTATTACCATCAGTCCAACGGATGGCAGTGTTTGTGTCAGTAACTGGAATGGAATAAGTACAGATAAGGTAAACAGATATGGATCTAGCATACACATCTATGCGCAGGATGGCACACACATGACATCTTTTGGAACTTTTGGTGGCCCATATGACATAGTAATTGACCATCAGAACTTCACGTATGTGACTGACTATAACAACCATTGCGTACAGGTATTTGATGCAGATTGCAAGTTCTCACACTCATTCGGCCGTGAAGGAACGGAAGATGGACAATTCCAGAATCCGACCGGCATTGCAATGGACAGAGATGGAAACCTGTATGTTTGTGATACAAGCAACAGAGTCCAGAAATTTGACAGCAGGGGACAGTTTCTGTGTCGAATAGACTGTGACAAAGATCAACTGTCTTGGCCGAGAGGAATAACTGTAACTGATGAGGAAATCATGAAAATACTGGTTGTTGATGGAGACAATGATTGTGTCAAGGTATTCATTGAATAATGCTCTCAGAAGAACCAACAGATTAACACTTGACTCCACTACTGGTGGTGATACCTTCATGTCTTCTTTGTACTGACTGTGTACATCATTTTAAAGCATGTCTGTCCGACTTTTGTTTCCTGTAAATTTCCTTCAAACTGTTGCTGCCAGAATTTGAACACTACTCTTACTGACTATGTCCACATTCCTTGAAGGAACTATGAGGAAAACTATCCAATGAAACAAATAGAGAGTAATGTACATACTAGTTGACTCATATATGTATAATTTTAAACTCCAGATACTCTGAATGAATTTGAATAATGACAAATTCTGAGATAATTTCATTCATGCATTTTTCTTTGAATGGAACGTGTCAAAATTCATGATCAACAAGTCATCGCTGATGACACAGTCCCCGCTCGCACCATTAATTGATATGCACATGCACACTACAACACAATGTCTGTGTGCCAAGTATGAACAAAATCTGTTCAGGGATAGTTGAGTTATGGTTCAAAAACATGAAAAAATCGCAAAAAAAATAGCCGACTGGTGGTCATATTGGATGGTATCGCGAAATAAATTGATGTGCATAGATATGCCATAGTACGTTATCTGTGTATCAACATTGAATGAAATGGGTTCAGGGATAGTTATGATTCAAAAACACGAAAAAATCGCGACAAAATGGCCGCCCGGTGGCCATATTGGATCATATCACGAAATAAATTGACGTGCATATGTACGCCACAGTACTTTCTTTATCCTTGCACACAGTTTGAAAAAAATCGGCTCGGGGTGACAGAGAAACGGCTGCTGACGGACGGACGGGCGGGACCCAATCTATAAATTCCCACCGGACTGCGTCCACGGGGCCTATAAATCACGCACAAAATGCACTATGAACTGAATATGCTCCTGTGTATCAGATACATGGTCACAGAAAATGTTGAATTACCAAAGTTGAGAAATGTCTGATTGACTTTGCAGATTTTGTCACAAGGAAGTTGAAACATGAAAGCATATGTTTTATTTTTGTACTTACTGTATTTAGAACTTGTAGGCAATACAGAATTTCCAACTCTACAGCATATAATTCTAGGATTTTCTAAACATCCCTAACCAAACCTTGATTATTAGGAAACAATTATACAAACTATACATGAAAATTAAAAAGTGTTCACCTATATTTCCAAGATTTAGAACAATGTTGAAAGGAATACTGGATGTGGAGAAATGTATTGCAAAAGTAATAGCAAAGTAGAAATTCATAACACAAAATGGTCACTACTGAAAAATGTGTAAAATATTTTGTTTCTCAAAGTGCTTATACTTCAATTTTTAATGCCACTATTATGTTTGTCTTTATTTTGTTCATCTTGTTGTGTGTTTGTATTTTGTTTTGAAATAATAAAATTTAATGCTTTCAACTTTTTTCAATCCATTTTAAGTTAAGTGGCATTGTTTTCTGAAACTTTTATGGAGCGAAATGGGAATGAAATGCTTTCAAAAGCTGGTTGAATGGTTGAAATGTTAAGTGTTGAGATGCACTAATAAGTTAAAGCTCCATTACCAGTTCCTTTTTCGCATTTTTTAAACATGCTTTGAAATCAAATACAATGTATGTAAGAGAACATAAATATATTGTTCCTTGTATTTTTTCGGCAAAGTTACAGAGGCAGCGAGCAAAATTCTTTCATGAACTGGTAAAATCTCTCACTAGATAAATTGTTACTGATGAATTGAAATCTACATTTTAGCCTCTCTACCACTGTCCTGGCACATTTTACACATCAGCCTCATAACAGTCTTCTGTGATTGGAGTAAAGTTATATGGTCGTCATCAAGTAGGTCCTCTTGTGCTCCGCAAATGAAAAATGATTGTCATTTGCTGCAAATTCAGGCAAAACTGGAACTACAGAGTCCTCTTCACTAAAGCATGTTGTTTGGTCAATAAACACTGTTTTTTTCACATTCCTTTCGTAGTCACATTGAACAGGAAATTCTATGAGATTAAGGATTTGAAACCAGTGGGTTGACTGAATACATGCCATCATATTCTTGACTGCTGGCCATCCCGGTACTTGGGGGTTCTTATGTCATTTTTGTGTTACAGCGCAGTCAAAACTAATAATTGAAGTTCGGATTTTCAACAACCAAACCGATATTCAAAGTTTCAACATACACAATGACATAACTTTCAGTTCTGCTTTTTTTCACATAATTTCTGTTTCATTCACTCTTCTGTATCGTCTGATTTCTCATTCACCTCGCTCACTAGCATTTCACCTACTGACATCACTCCATGGTGAAGAATAAGTTGTAAACATGCAAAATAACATATTAATACAGGAAAATAGTTTCACTATGCTACCTGGATAAATTAGGAAGTCTCCGCCAAATTTTCCACCAGTTGTCAGATAGTATCCTTTCTCCCAGAAATGTTTGAAAACATGGAAACGGAGCCGTTCATGTTCACTGCTGGGAAAATTCCAGGAAGTCATCTCTTCATATCTGGAATAAGGGCTAACTGTAAAACAGAAAGATGTACCAGGTTGAAATAACTGATACGATTCATTGATTATGAAAGTGTTTGCTTGGGTTGAGAAGCATATATACAAACATACTTTGTGTGGAATAAATCACTGCATTGGTATGCCAAAAGAAACCCCAGAAAATCACTGGGGAATATGGCTAACTTTTCTAGCTCACCGTCCACTATAATCGATTCTATTACTTTGTGTACATATTGTATCCAGACTGTAATATGATAAGATCATAGCATAGCCTCTTTGCACAGAATTTTTACTGATACATGTACTTTTGGACAATTGAAATGTAACTGTGAATAGATTTGAAGTGTATGACAGTGATTTTATCAATACCCTATGTTGTAAAAATCATGAACTGTTTTGTTTTTACGCCAAAACTGCGACTACTTATACTCACTACATGCTATTTCGTCAATGTCTGTCACTATAAAAATGGTGATAGCATATCTTCAAAATCACATGTATATTTTACAATTTAAATTCACGATGCTATCAGTCTAACTATCTGAATGAATTTCTGCCTTCCTTTCTTTGCCATCGGTAATATCATATGCATATAATGTTTGTCATTTGTTTATTTACATCTGTGTACTTCAGTGACAATGATGACACCTAATGTACATACTTAAATGTTACCAACAGAACATCAATATCGACATACATGTATGATGATGTCAATAGGATGGAGAAATATGGTTATCGGTATGTCAAAATAGATTTTAATATTGTAATACTTTCAATACAACATCTTGGCCTACTTAACATTGGATTTTACAAAAGTTTCACTCTCTCAAAATATTGAATTAAATAAATCTCCTCAACAAATTCTTTTTCCGATGCTTATGTTGCAAATTTAATAGCTGAGCGTGAATGAAGTATTTGTAAGACACATAATCCAAAATATCTGTCGAAATTGGTCAATTGAGAGTCACATGGTATATGCCACTTTGGCAATGATACAGACAATATGTCAGTCACAAGATAATGGTTTTGGCACTGTCACTGTTACCTCACCAGGTAACAGTTTGGGCAACTGTTACCTGGGCAAGTTGTCTACACATGCACAGGTCTAGAAAATGTAAACAAAGCCTGTCACCTGTGACCCAGAGAGTAACAGCAGGGAAATTCACGAATTTTCAGTGAGGAAAATGAATGAGATGTGCTAAAAGACATATATGGACCAGCAACATTCAGGTAACAGCACCTACTTCTGTCTCCCCCCCCCAAAAAAAAAGTCTGTTCCATGAGGCTGAATGTCAAGGGAAAGAGACTGTTACTCTTATGGCAAGTTACATTGCATATGTTGGTACATATAGCTGTACAAATATCTTTGGTATATATATACTACTTGGCATTGAGAACATATACAAGTTTGTCAATACACACTTACCCACTGCAATTCTGACCATATAAACACACACTTACCTGTCAGAATTTTGACAATAACAGCTCGTAAACGCACACTTACCAGTTGGAATTTGAACCATACAAGCTTGTAAATTGAAATGTTCCGCCTGCTTCTTCTCTTTGTGTTGCTCAACCACTTTTGGAGGACAGGTCACTGCTTCGAGTCCGTCACTACAGGTGTTCTGACTGACATCAACACCTCCAAGTCTTTCAACGTCAACCGACCTTTCACTTCCCTGTCTACTAGTACTAGCAGATGAGGTCATTTCTTCCTCGATGGCACTGCTTTCCTTGTAGCTACTGACGCAGACACTGTTATCATCCCCAACTGTGCACACACTATTGTCTGTGACATTTCCCCCGGCATCCATAGCTTTCTGAATACTCTCCATTAACTTGGCCACATTTTCACTTTCAATGCCGCCTTCCTTCAGCATGAGTTCAGACGAAGCAATTTGATTCTGAGTGTGTAAGTCCTTCCGGCTGACATTTGACCATGGATCTGATGACCCCTTTGTGCTGCAAGATTCTGCACGCTCTGAAAATGGAACCTGTGCTGTATCCATGGCAACATTTCTTTTGGCAGTCGTCAAATCAAGTGCTTCATTTACTTCTTCTTGGGTTTCTATCTTTGAAACATCATCCACAGGCACTGATGGCATAGCTGTAGCTGTAGCAGTAGCAGGTTCAGGGGGGCTTGTTTCTGTTGAAACCACTTTGACAGTTGAGAGATCTAGCGCCATTTCCTCTGTGTCCTCTGAAATCAGTCTTTGAGTTTTCGCCGAAGTTTCTTGATCTTTCAGTGACTTTTCTGCACCTTGCTCTTCAAGTTTTCTCTTCTTAGCAACTCTTCCCGCATCTATGACATCCGCTATCTGTCTCAGTCTCTCCTCTCTCTCTGTTTTCATAATAGCTTTCTGTCGATGGAATAAAAGGACACCTTACACCTTACATGTATAAATATCTGAGTTAGTGACCTACAGAGAGGGCAGTACACTTTAAGCCTATGCATGGAATACACAGTCCAAAAATCCAAACCTGAAGAAAACACACTGTAGTCAAATGTACACACTGCCTCCTGGCTACTAGTACTGTGGATGTCATTTTTTCTGTTGGTATTTTACTACAGATATTTTTATTCTTGTGTATGATATGCTATGAAATTACCTGCTTTAAGCCTTTTCCTGCCAGACAATATCACTTCCCCATCAGCAAAGTCAGTAAAAAGTGGTATTGAGCCAAAACATGACGTATTTTCACCTACTTGGCTTGGTATGTTATAGCATCTTTAGTCCCAAAAAATTAAGTTTATAGTATTTATGTTTTCAACAGCCTTCAAATGTACAGTATTATGTTAAAATTCACCATATGGAATACGTTGTGTTTCATTAATTTAATCATCTTGACATGGTGGTGAAATATGGACTTGGCAGGAAAGGGGTTAAAATATCTTACACAGATTTGATGATACGTTTTGCATTTGCAGGAATGATAAGATGACAAAGCACTGTTCTCTTTGAAACACTTGAAGAAAGATTGACTCTGTAAAACCCATGAAAGGTTTCCTAGTTGTCATCAGTGTGTGAGAAATGACATCAGTTGTTCTCAGAATGTGTCATGACCATTGTCATGGGTAACATATAATTACAGTGGTTTATGGTGACTCGTTAGCGATACGGGAACTAAACATGTCTTAATTGAGGAGTTGCCAACACCTTCAGGTGTAGACTCTCCACAGTCGCTGTGCCTTGTTTTGTGCGCGCCGCCATGGGTCTGCATTCGAAGGCTATGCTGTGCAGCTGTGAGAGGACGCACTGCCCGACACAGCAATTGTCGGTTCTTGCAAGGACATGAATATTCATAAGGATAGTGACGTCAAAAGAAACACCTATCTAACTGGGCAGAGAGAATATATACTAGTAGCTAGAAGACCTATGTGCGCGGTATGTTTTCATATGTCATTTTTAATTTTATTTGGCTATGGTACTTGTCATTTGTTTTTGATTGACAGATGTGTAGAGTTCTATAAAGTACCCGAATCCGGCAGAAATCCGACAGGTTGCTTGCAAGAACGTCCAGACCTTGGGATTCGCGTCGTGTCTCTGAAGGGCGCGCACGTGTTCCAACTGATAACAGGAAAGAACGCGAATCGCAGGATCTCTGCCAGACTATATCAGGTGTAACTATCGTCCAACGGTAATGTCAGTGGATTACAAAGAAATCAAGTTCTGTGAAAGTTGAACGTTATCTGGAAGGCGGCCAGACACAGTCAATATAGCAGCACCAGATCGGCACAAACAACGTTTGTAAGTGATGCGTTCTAGGCAGTTAACAGTATGTGTGGTGTTGTTTTGACAATGCGCTACCTCCTTCCAGACCATGTTTCAACTTTTGCAGACTTCATTTCTTTGTTTTTGACAGATATTCCTGCCTAGACGGTAATTACGCCTGACAGCATTGGCAACTCCTCAATTTAGACAATATGTGTAGTTCCTACACAGCTAACGGTTCAACACAAACCACTGTAGTGGTTCAAATTTCAAACAATTGCACAACGTGACAGATAATCTGACCAATTGAACAAACTGATTATTGTCAAGTCATATATACTAACCTGTTCCTCAAAAGTCTGTTGTCTGTGATCATTGAAATCTTTTGTCATCTCCGGAGTCACTTTAAGAGGCTTCAACTTTACAAGCTTGGCAACATCTGAAAGAGTAAGATTTGAGAGAGTCAGGACTTTCATCGACACTGGCACACTTGAACAGAACAACCTTCTTCATGACACCAGGTAATTGGTAATATACACCTTGGATAAACTCAAAACAGACAACATGCATCTGGGACAAACAAGTTCTCTCGACACTTGTTTCATGTCTCAATTATCCTGCCACTTTCATATGTCACCATCACATCAAGTTGGTTAAAACAAGTGAGGCACAACATGTCCCATATGTTGAAAGATTTTAAACATTTGAAGGCCCCTGAAAACATACATACTGTAAACCTGATTTTTACTGAGCAAACCTGCTGTAAAATATCATGCCAAGTAGGTGAAAATACATATGGTTTTGACTCAATATAACTTTTTAATGACTTGGCAGATGGGGGAGTGATACCTGCCTGGCAGGGTTAGGGTTAAAGACGAACATGTCTCAGTCAGGGATACATTTTTGGCACCTCTGCTGTTTTCTGTAACATTATGACTCACAGTACAAATAGGTGTACTATATATTGTCTTGATAGACACACAGGCTATCAAAATTTGCTTTTTGATGACTGTCTTATCAGCGACGATTTAATTTTAACACCTTCTAAAATAAACCCTCTAATTCTAAAGTATTTTTACTGGTCAATTCTAGTGTTTTTTTCAGTTAGTTTTGCCATCAGTTAATGCTACTGACAAGGAGATGGCCAAAAGTTAGAGAAATCTTGGCCATGTTTGTTCAAAAAGTCAAAAACCCTATTTTAAGGGTTATTATGACATTAAAATTGTCATAGGTTATCATTTTTTTTAAATTTAGTCTGTGAAGCAGAATGGAAAATATGTAAACTTACATTACAAAAAATACTGACAAAGACTTATTTGTTTTCCATATTTATTTGAATTATTACAATGACTCAGAGTTACAATTGAACACCAAAAACCTTTTTTGAAAATGTAACTCAACACACCAAACAATTCTTGTTTGACAAGGTAATCTCTATTGAGATACTGGTAAACTTGAAAGAATAAAACACAGTTACCATAAAGGGATGGAAATTCCTTATACCTCTTCACACTCTCAGCACCATGCAACAGTACATGTATGAAGTGTCACAACAATACATGTCTCGGCAAAACCCAACTCAGTCGTCATAAGCAGGTAAAGTCTACCAAAACCAAATTAAAAGTCTTGGTACACACTTTGATGTGTGTTAGATATCAGTTTCATAAAATAACTGTGGTTGGTCTGAATTTGTCAGTCAAAATCATGTATCTTTAAATGCTCAAAGTCAAAATGTAACTTGTTTGTTGTACTATTTTTATTTTCTAAGAGAGATGCATGAGCCTTCATAGGAAATGAGTCAATTCATGTGATAAATATCACAGTAACATGAATCAAAAGGGAACAGAAATTCCTGTTCCCCAGAATATATTTTATTTGCATATAAGAACATGAATATGAATGGTTTGGATCAAACAACAACAGGCAGGAGTTGTGAAGATGTAAACATATGAACATCAAAGTCACAGCAGGCAAACATGCACAAATTATCAGATTCAAATCCTGGCATAAACTTCGTGAAATTTTGTGTTGTTACACCTTATACAATTGTTTAAGCTTCTCCTTAACACTAAGTTTGAGATGTTTATTTCTGGTGAAGTCAAAACCTGTTAGGAGAATATTCTGAATTGGAAGCGTCTCTAGCCATGGTTCTGTGCAGCGTCTGGAACGCCTTGATAGGGGTTTCCACTTCGTTGTCCAGCTACCATGCCACCAATGAACTGTCAACGAGTCATCTTCTATGGTTTTAATCTCGCCTATCAGTGGTATCTCTTTCCAATGATCTGAGTGGCAGCAACAAATTGACCAACCTCATAAATAGGCCTGTTCTCATTTTGAGAACAGCCTGCATCTGTGCCTCCAGTTGCCCGGCGTGAGCCTGTGTACACCTGCAAATAAGAAACTGGAATTTTAAACATTATGAAAAAGAAACCAACAACTCTGTACATCAATGTCATACAGGGGCAAACCAAACCTTCAGAAATATTGTGTTATTCTTGGAAAGGGCTAGACAAGTTGTTCTCAAGCTCGAGGACAGCTGAACTTGCAAAACCTTTGAAAACTTTGTGTCATCAAGGCCTGAAAATTTGCATTTTTTCCTGCTAATCCCTGTTTTTTTACTAGTCCATCTGTAAATTCCAGTCTGGTCTATAAAATTTACATAACAATAGACTAAGTATGAAAGCTTAAAAGTTTGTAGTCAATGATTGCTATGAGCAAGATTAGCTCACACTAGAGTAAGATTTCAAAAAGGCTTGTGCGTTATTCTCTGTGAAACAAGTGTATGAAATATCTGTTATTCCTATGAAGCAATACAGAAAGGCCAAAGTTGATACTGTTAATGTTGGGCATAATTCTGCTAAATTTTAAGGGCATTTAGAGATTTTTGTTCAACTTGAGTGAGGCATGTCTTATTGATAGTCAAATTCTGTACAAGTATCTTGTTTGTAACTATTTGGTCATCACACACATTCACATAAAGTATACCTTATCTACATCAAAATAAACTGACCTCAGTGGTGGCATCCACATGGAGTGCTCTTTGATGTAGCAGCAGTAGCTCCTCTGATACTTGAGGTGGTTGATCAACATTCTCTCCAATACCAGTTCTCAACTTCTTTTCTAAGATGGTTGGCAGTGGCCATTCAGCTGGGTCTTGTTCAGACAACAGGTCAGGTAACCGTTCATCCAAGAATTCATCCCACCATCTCTTTTGTTGTTCACTTACAACCCTTACAGCACTGCTGGTGAGGAGTTTAGGGATGTCATCAAGCAATTTCTCGTAGTTCATTTTGGTACTTGACGGTATTACCAATCCAGGTGTCCCAGTTGGTTTTGACTGTATATTTTGTGTTTGACAAAAAAGAAATCACAAAATGAAAAATTTCCTGCATCACACAAAAGAGTAGCTTCAGTTTTAAGTCTATTTTTGTTGGTTGTTGTCATGTGATAATTTTCAACAGCTTTTAAGCTCAGTTTCACCATTGGATTTATTGTCCAACCATTGAGTTAACATCTTGGATATTCAACATACAAGTTAACTTGTGTTACTGTGTCCAGAAGATATACAAAGAGAAAGTACAAACCAACCTTTAGAAGTTTAATGGAATGATTATCTGGCAACCACTCATTATCAGTACTCCAGATTTTGTATTGTAGTTGTGCCGAACCACATTCACCTTTCGATATTTTAAAGGCATGTGGTATGGAGTGTTTGTGCAAGTCAGCACACACAGGATGAATCCAAGTACGGATATCAAACATCTTATCCAACAGCTGTACATGAGACCCAGATTTGGAGTATCCCGATTCCAAGACACCAAGGACCAAATTCATCAACTCTAAATCAATTTTAAACAAAAATATTTCATTAGAAAATTATATTGAATAGTCTGATGATTTGGAGTGACATCTGCAGGATTGGAATGACATTTGCAATTTAAAAATGTTACATGCATTAAAAATGTGAACACAGCACTGAACTTTGGTAATACACTGTATATGTTTGTAACCAATTACTTAAAGGGATCAGAAATTTCCAATCCCTCCTCTTAAATGTATAATTCATGAAATTATCAGGTCTCCGTTATAGCAAGATACCTTACTTAGATTTAAGAGGAACAAAAGTAGCCATTGTTTCTTTTAATAATAAATCAAGTGTAACTCAGTCATTCAAAATTTTCTGTGTAAGGTTTAACCCGTAATTAGATAGCCGTTGTCAACTTTTGACACATTCCACAAAACGATCTGCTTTATATCTATTGAAATTACATAAAATGTAAAAGATATTTTTATATAATTTTGAACAAAATCTGGAAGCAGTGTCATGATACACATTTTGGGTTCGAAGAGGAAAATTGTGTTAGTTAAAATGACATAAAAGTATGAAAAATATTTGTATAAAAACTAGGCAGAAAAATGTGTTGGTCAACGGCTTTACTTGAACTTAGAAGAAACTCACCCTCACAGTTATAATATTCTTCCCACTTATGTTATTTGCAATCACACTGAAAACCTGGTCAATATCTGTCAAAACACAGAAAAGACAGAATTAAGGTTGTATATGAGAAAGGCAAGAAGCTTTCTTTACATGCAGAAAAATAAAATGGATCAGATTTTTCCAGAACATTTCACTTATTTTACTCAGGTAACCGTTCATCCAAGAATTAAATAGATGAATATAGATGAATTTGTCCAGCTCCAGTACATTTACAGCAATTTATAGTTTTTCTATTGGATCAATTGGATTACAACATAGTTGTCAAATGCCAAAACATGTGCAAATGAGTGCATGTTTTTAGTGTTGCATTTATTCACATTTGTGCTTGAGTCCCTTGATTTGTGGGTTTCATAAATTCAAGTTAATCAAAGGAATTTGATGGTTAATTTGGGAAGGTATTGAGTGTGGGGTAAAAATCAAGAGAACATTTACCTTCATGGGTATGACCGCGGAGAAGAAAATTGACATAGACCTGAAATACAAGAGAAAAGTTTCATGAAAACTGCAGTGTTTGTCATGCTTTAAGAGATATGTCTGTTAGATGTGATATTTGAAATGACTTAAAATATTCCATTTTTGTAGTTTTCTGCCATAAGACATAAATGAAGGACAAAAACAATGTTCAAATTTAAAAACTGTGATGCCAAATGTGCATTTGGAACCGTTCAGAAAAATACTAAACAAACCAATTCTGTTAATCGAATTTGAATTCAAATTCTATCCATTGTTAACAGCAGCACTTACCTCCTTGAAGATTCCTTCTTCTACTAATAGACCAAAGAATGAGAAAACAAATTTATTTTTGTTTTCTCTGAAACAATTGTCGAACTGGAAAAATGCTGTATCAGGGATATGATCTACCATCAGGAGGATGTTGAGGATGATATTCATAGTTAAGTTGCTATCATGAGGATAATGCAGAAGGTCAAAAAATCCCAGAGCATGTCGACCATGTACCAAGGCTCCAGTTAGATGGGTTCTCAATTGCCATAAACTACTGGTGGCTTTCCGAGTCTGTGTTAATCTTGGAACAAACAATTTATTCTGATCCATCCCGTCCAAGATTGCACTCAGATATTTATCTGGCCGGGCTTCTTCCAAGTTCACGATGGTCAAAATAGGTTTGTCTTTCAGACCTTGAAGAGATAAGAAACATATTTTTACATGCATGTCTATCATTAACAGCAACGTGCAAATAGGCATGCATTCCATACATGGAGACAATTCATTCTAACTCAGTATTTCACTGAATGTGGTTACAAATATATTTCAAAGGAAGTACTCAGACATGACTGCTTTGTACTTTATATGTACTCTCCACCGTGTTGTGTGATACACTGGCTCTAATCTCGTATTGATCATTTCACTATTACTAGGAGCATATTTCAAGATATACTTACACATTAACAGCATTGTGTTCTGCCATTAGTTTGTCAATCACAGTTCTGAGTTCTGGATCCATTGTTTTAGCTTTTTCCTCTTTGAGTGCCACACAAACATCACACTTTGTGAAGCGGTTTTCCTGATACATTAAAGAAACTCAGTTAAAAGATCTATAAATATGTGATCAAGAAATATGAGAGCCTTACATGAATTATTCACAACTTTTTAGATGTGTTGAAAACCGTCTTTAAGTATGGTACGGTTCACAAGTAGCTTTGAATTCACAGTGATGCAGTGGTGATCAATGTTTTAGGGGTCAGAAGTCATCAAAGCCCACAGACCTGCTGCAAATATGTACCCAAAGGCTTTATCGGCTGTTTGCTATGAACACAGACTTGCATCGTTGATGTCACTTGCAAAAACATGGAGACCTTATATACATTTGACTAAATCAACCTATACCTTCCTGAACATGACTCTGTTAGTTGCGGATTAGGAACGTACACATGTAGGTTGGTTTAGTCATTCAAATTGCATAGGAATTCACAGGTTTGTGAGTGAAATCAAAAACACAAATCAATTCTACATGAATACTGGATTAATTAAATTATTAAATTTATCTTACTTTTTGGATATTCTTGCAAAATTTACATACTCAATATATGGAACATAAATTTCTGATCTCATATCATATTTTGCATACCCAGTAGATATCATCAGAAATTACTAAATGCGCAAAAGGGAACAGAAATTTCTGACTCCAATACAAAAACGTATTCAGAATAAAATACAGTATTGAACATTGGAAGAATTCACCCTCATGCCAATCGCTATTTGAAAGTTGTAACAGTCACTGGATAAAGTAAAAAACACTAGCACATGTACTTACTGGTGGAATCTTTACATGACCGAAATGTTCATTCCACAAACGGAGGAATTGTGAACAACACACCACTTTTTGTTGTGTTTCCTGTCTGGCTGATTGTGTCGCTTCATCAGATTTGAAAGCTGAATAGACTGCCACTTTTGTCAGAAATGATGGTAGATGAATTTGAAGGATATCAGGCATTTTGTCTCCAATTTTGTTGAAATAAGCCCTCATCCATCCTAATGCAGTCAGAGTTTTCAGTGATTTCCATCCAGATCTATGGCAAATGCTATCTTCTAGAAAATATTTCCCAGCTTTATGTGCTTTATGGGCAACAGTAAATGTTCCATTAGGAATATTGTGTGCTGTCAGCCAAGCAGATTTACAAACTTCTACACCTCTCACAATGAAGATTGTTTTTCCATCAGAAGAAGTGTTTGCGATAAGGTAATCTAAAATTTGCTGTACCTGAGCTCTTCGTTGTTCTGTTTTTCCAAACAAGTGCTGAGCCACAACAAGATCTGCCTTACTTAAACGTGTTTTCAGGCAGTCCATTTCACAGCAGCCACTCTCAAGTGCTGTAAAAATAATAAGGATTTACATCAATAGACTTTTAAATGAAATTTTTTTTATGTGACACAAAATGCACATGAATATGGAGTATCCCAGAGCAATTATAGGAGTGGTGTGTCCAACTCTTTATTTTTTGGTAAACAATAGCAACTCATTACCATAACAATTACATTTGTTATTATGCAAATTATCCACCACTCTACCAGAAAATCCTGGAGAGAACACTGAATTATGGCAGAGAAGTTGTAGTAAAACATAATTATTCTATTCAAAATCATGATAATGGCAAATGCTTTGCATTTTTTGAAATTTTCATGTCCTTTTATACATACCTGCAAATGGATTGCTATTTAGGTGCCTTCCTGCAGCTTCTGACTGAGATGACTCACACAAGTTTTGATCTGCAAAAACCATATGACAAAAATATTACAGGCCTCAAGCTGTCACTTGTTGAAAATGAATTGGCTTAAAATTTTCAAAACATGTTGTTTATCCCATCACTAGAATATTGTTTGTGTGTCATATGCATTAACATTTTTAAAACATGTAAATTTTATATCCCATCACAAGAATACTGCTTGCACTGTTGGATTCATCTGCATTAACAGTTGAAAAATTTTGTATTTTTAAATATATACTATTGATAAGATTTTAGATTTTAGCAGAATTCTACATGTTTAAAGTTTAAATTTGTGAATACAATCTTAACTTCAAGCTTACCTGTGCACTGAAGTGATTCATCACCAGATGATGAGTCAAGACATTCCACAGATTGATCAGAATCACAGCTGCTTTCACTAGTATGATCCAATGTGTGCATCATTTTCCTTGCTGGGCCACAATCATCATCACTGTCTGAACTTATCACACAGACATCTACAGTTTCGCTAGAACTATCACTGTCAAGATCTATCACAACATCATCAGTGCAGCTGTCAGCCATGATGTTGACTGGGCAAGTGTGAATCCCAAACTGAACAACTTTCCTGCCTAAACTGATGAGCTGCAGTTCAAATTCCGCCAAAATTGATCACATTACCCTGAGCATGTGTGCTGCACATGAACACTGCATGCTTCATTCCTTGCTACTAATTGGTTAACAGAATGTTACACTGTAACATGTCAAGTGAAATGGGGGTAAAAGTGTTTCATGGATCTTGTTTCTGATTGGACGGTGCAACATTGTGCCAGTAACTGACCAATCTGGAAGAAGTGTCAGCCAGGGTACTCAAGCATTTGAAGCTAGGCCATGCAGTTAGTAACTGGACATCCATGTGTGCACACCTTTCATTTGTTCTCAAAATTTTTCAAGATTTTGCTGGAGTGGAGTGGATAATTTTTGACGGTAAGTTGAATATATTGTTTTATGCTCCACAAACAAAATGTGTTGTTGAAAGGTGCATGTCAGTAAGGATAAATGTGCCAACCCCACTGTATGAATTTCTGCACCCTATGAACAATATTTCCCGCTCAAACTATGTGTGCTTGTGAGAGAAAATAAGTCTTTCAAAAATGCATTGATTCTTTACTTTGAGTTTTTGTTTCCGACCGTCTTATATCGTAAGCATGTTTCAGATAATAAATTTATTGAGTCACTGTGTGGTTCAGTGTATCCTTTCACTAACAATTGCGATTTCAGAAAACTATTGAGTCAATTTCAAAATTTGCTAATTGAATCATCATAATATTCTATTCAACTGAAAATTCTTGTGTCACAGAGAATATGAGTCATGACTCAAAAACAGGCTAAAAAGGCAAATTACTTTCATTTATATTATTCTCTTACATTTTCTGAACTGAAATTTACTAAAGTTTATATCTTTTACAAACTGATTTGTATGTGCAAGGGCGGTTCTGCAACAACTTATAACATTGAAAAATGAAAGTTTTTCACACAAAGTTATTGAATGTTGGATTTTAGAGGAACTGAGTTGTTTTATTTTTCTGCAAATGAATTCACTTTATCAGTGTTTAATATTATATTTCATTGTAGATGCCAAAAGGAGTATCATGGATGTTGGATCATTGTGCATGTAGGGAAAACGACTTGTCGAATAAAGGAATATACATATTTGCAAAGAAGGGCAGTCGTTACGAAAGAAGAAAGGACAGGAAAGGAAACACGATTGGAGAAGTTGTCAGCGCTGTTGGCAAAAACAAAAATGGGGAAGAGAGGATCACAGTAAGTTGACAGTTCCTATAGAATTGAAGTACACAATTGTGAGAAATTTAAGTCTTGTTGGCATAAAAGCAAAATAATTTGCCATGTGGACTTTGAAAAAAAATGACAGTACATGGATAAAATCACATGCAAGGGTCCAACGGAGCATATAGAATAATTTTGGGTAGTTCTAATACTTATATGTGACTTTGCCAATGTAGTCTTACTTGTACTTTCTCATAAATTCTTACAGCCATAAACCATATATGCACGTACTGCACAAGTAGTGGTGGCTTATAGGTGCTATCAGTGATTTAAAATTCATAACTTGTACAATTTCAGTGAAAGGTGTTGGAAATATCTGAAACTTTTTTCATATGTTAAATCAATGTCTTTTATTTAATCTGTAGTTTATCTCTATTCTTGGACAAAATTATGCGAGTAAACAGATGACACATGACGTGTCAGCATACTTGGGCTCAGAAATTTCTGAAACTTTTTTAAATATGATGCAAGATTCATTGCAAGCCAGCTGTGATTTTCTTCTGACAACCATTTCAATTATTTAGTTTCAGACAGTTGATGCAGGGGACAGCGGCCACCCACAGTATTTCATGTTAAAAATGAAATATTTCAATTTTGCTGCGAGTGAAATTTCATGCAAATTCAAAAACTGTACGTCAGCAGGAGAGTTTGCCCTGTTTTTCAACAAAGTATATGGAAAAGAAGCAGCTGAAAGTCAACATTCACAGGATGCAGTCAGCAGTCTATCAAATGATGATGGTGACAATGATGAGGATAGTGGAGACGAAACAGGGAGTATAGACAAAGAACCTCCAAAGAAGAAGATAAAAAGAAAACAATAGGCAGAAGACATGTCAGTAAACGACCTGTGGCAATAACACCAACTGAAAAAAGGACCATAAAGAGACTAATGACATGAACTCAAAAGAGTTTCTTGAATGGATCAATCAGGAGAAATCAGTTGGTGTACACCAAATAGTAGTAAAGTCACTACGCCCCCCATCAGCTAAACACACCATCCGTGAAATTAGACTGGACTATGTCAAACAAATCGAGGAGGCTATAATGAAAAAACCAGCCACACTCCTAGCCCAACCACTGTTAGGGATTGTGTCTGATATTGCCAGCAAAGATGCCTTCAATCCAGCCTTGGTCAATGGGTACAACATCAATATAATTGGTGGTAATCATCGTAGAGAAGCACTTCAAAGACTGAAAACAACACCCGAAGTGCCTGTGCTTCTATATGTGGGTAAGTTCATCTTTGATGTCACTCCTAAACTTCTAATTGAATTAAAACATCCAAAATTCAGTAAACCCATTGAAAAGTTAACAAATATAAAAATATGTCTCCTATTTTTTGCATACATATATACCAACTGCATGGTTTATTGTCCTGACTAGAATTACTATTAATTATAATGAATAATAATAAATACAGCGTGTACTGCTGATGTGCAGCTTGAATAAGCTCTTTCTCTGATTGGTCCATTTTCAATATTCACAGCCACGTAGGGAGTCTATTTGTATTGTTTTCATTATATTGGTCAGATTCAGCTACCCAATTGGGTCAGATCTTATTCAGCGCTGCACATTAGCCCAGCGTGTATGCATTGTCAGCATGGTCATATGTAAATGATGTGCTGTCAAGCTGAAAACCAGAGTTTTAAACATAATTTGATAGTATGAAAAACAAGGACCTGAAGTGTTAATGTTTAGAAGAAATGTGTTAATGAATACATTAAAGGTCATCTACCACTATCAGATTTGATTCTCTATACTTTTCATTATAATTCCAGGTTGTACAGATGATGAGGTGGTCCGTCTGGCCAATTTACACAACACAGTTGCGCAGACTCTAAAGTTTTATGACACCATTGAAAAGGTATGTATTTATGTACTTGTAGTCTGTACCAGTATGTACTGTTATTACCACATTGTCAAAACCATGGCATCTAAAGCTCCATGTATTCAGTGCATCAAGACAAAAATGAAGCTGGACATCACTTAGTTTATAACTGTTTTTTGTTGGCATGGATCTTCTTTAAAACACTAAACTTGTTGTTACAGGTGATGTATTGCCGAAAACTTTTATTTGAGCTTTCAAACCAGACCTCTGAAGAACCACCAAAAAGGAAACCAACAAAGTGGAGAAATATGTGTTCACAGCATCTGGAAGAGAAGGTAATCTAGTATACTTTGTGTGTACTCTTCAACAAAATTTACTCAGATTTCTCATAACTTTTAGCTTTAAGGGAAGGCTGGAATTAGTTTCTAGCTACTAAAAAGTGTACCGTAGATGTCATGTTGTGGCATTGACCTTTGGGAAATTCTTTATTTTTGTCCTAGTGCAACTGCAGTTTACTTGGTAGATTACCATGAACATGATAAAACGCAAAGTGTGCGTACATTCCTGTTCCTGACACAGCTGTTATGTGTGCAATCAACAACATATGAGGTCACAATACATTCTAAATTGTGATTTCAGAGACAGTGCATTTCATCTTGCTGTGGGATAAAAGTAGTGATCTAAAATTGGTACATAAGGTATAAATCATGGTAAATAACAAAGAGAATCACTATGCCTTAGGTAAAATAAAAGGGACTGGAAATTTCTGGTCTTTTTTGCACTATTATTTTCTATCAATTCTACCCAAATTTTCACTACATCTTTTCCATCTTTTCTTTTTATCTTCAGGAAGTATCTCTTGATCTGATATTTTTTATGGCTTCACTAAGTTCAAGATGCTACAATCTTGTAAGAAAAATAGATGAACTTTACAAGGATGCCAGAATCAAAGATCAAAAACTGAAGAAAAGGGAGTCTCTCATACTGAACCGCAGTATCCCGACTGCAAATCTACCAACTACAAACCACTTCGTAATCTGAAAGAAGAAGAGCAGTACAGTCTTCTCCAAAAGGTTGCTTCATTGGAATATTCATTTGATGAGCTCCGTGAGGCAGCAAGAGATATGAAAGAAATGCGCTATGTACAAGAATGCTTCATGAAGAAAGTTGGAGAAGAGGATTGGGAAACAGTCACTACAAGGTATAGATTGGAATAGAGGGGTTAACAAGTTATTTTCAGAAGTAAAAGACATTACTGATCCGATCCAACCCTAATTTCAACTAACCATCAATTTAACGTCAGTATTAAAGCCAAATAAGTCACCAGTACATGTAAAAGTATGCATGATGTCTTCAGAAAGAAGACTTGTAAGCTAGCCCATGGGCTTGGGTTTATGGATTTGCTCACCCCTATTCACTATGAAAATGATTTCACTTGACAAAATTTATTCACCTTTGAGCAAGTAAACATATACATCCCATAGAAAGTAGCTATAACAATGTACATATTCTGTACATGGTTTAAGTCAGAAAGTAAATTTGCCTGAAGTGTCAGATATTTCTGAAACCTTTTTGTCAATTAATTTCAGATTTCCTGATCACACCACGTATAATGCCTTGAAATCATTCAAAGGAATCAAGGACTTGGAAAAGAAACCACCAGAAAGTTTTCTGAGATTTTGTGTCAGAGCAGTGAATATATCAGAGGGAAAAGTTGCATCAACTGGTGATGACCATGTGGTCACCTGTCATGGTAGCACCATCACTATAGTGAAATACAGTAACAGCCAGACATCACTTCTAGAATTGAAGGAAGCCTTGGTGAGACAAGAAGGGGCAAATCTTGTCATCATCGATTTACTCAACTTTGAGGTAAATTACATTGCTCACTACTGTACAATGTATGTCTGTTCAGTTATGAGCTATTGTACGTAAAAATGTTGTCATATTGTCTGACTTTACGTACAGTGCATGCATGCATACAGTGTAGTTGAAACCACTAGTCATGATTTTGTACATTCACTTTGTTTTAACCCTTTCAGGCTTTCACCCCATTCCCTCTGTAGAAGTCCAGCTTTGCCATAGAAAACAATGGAGTTGGACCTAACCATGGTGGTGAAAGGGTTAAATGTTGCTGAAACTTTGTTTCTATCATTTTGGCATGGACAATTCACAATTTTTGAAAGTTTCTCTGAACTGGCTAGTGGATAAGCTAGCTCGAAGCACTGGTACTGAGTTATCACAGAAAATACATTTGCCCTAATTTTTCACCATTTAATTCTTGCTAGATACACCAATTGAGGCTAGCAGCATTTCTCATATATTTCCTATAAATCTGTTGTATCTTACAGATTTCATCTGAGGAGATGGATATGTTAACACGCGTCATTAAGGATGTCAACATGCGGACTCTGATATCCTCCTATCAATTGGTTCTTATTGTGGATGTGAAGAGTATGCACAATTATAACCAGGATGGCGCACTGTGGAGGTTTGCACACTTGAAATCTGGAGGTGAATACTTCATTCATTTTTTTCTATTTTTTCACTAATTTTGTTGCTGGTAATCAAATAGATAGAGTAAAATCAACATAAGGCCCAGGGTTAAATTGGTACAGATGAAAACAGTATGTTGTCAGCTCATGGCAACTGAGTGCAAGTGCAGCAGTATGGCACAAGTGTTTGCTATGGTATTAGGTGACTGTGCTTTCATGAGCATTAGTGAGTAGAAAGACTACATGAGTGAAAGCACAGCAAAATAGACCATAAAGACATACGAGTGCAATTACAACTTGCTGTCTCGCCATGGGGTTCACCTATGTGTTTTCCTCTTTTTGCACTGTTGAGAAAAAGGAGTATATTATTTGCCTATAATTTTAAAATTTAACTTCACAGGGAGAAAAGTAATTGGACTCCTATATTTTATGTACATGGAGGCTAGAAATCCAAATTTAGTGACAGATCTCTTCACTTGTGATGATCTGTCATCACTTGTTGCTGAAATGCTGTCCTCATCATCTGCCAGTGTACTAATGACAGACCAGGGTAAGACCTATTTGTTTTACATCTGCATCTGTAGCCTAATTACTTGGTACATTTCATTCTCAATTATCAGTAGTGGGTACAGAGTTCAACCTTGGGTGTTTATTGGATGCTATACTATCTCTGACCTCACGCCTGTCTTTGTAAACATCCTAAAAATCAGGCACTATCCAGTTATTTTCAAAAGAAATACTATTCATGATCATTCAGTTACCATGACAAAGACTGATTAAAACTATGACTAAATTCTAAATAATTCTTTTTCTCAACTGTATACAATCATAAAATCCATGCTGTAATTACTGTTCTTTTCTATTTTAACTTCACAGCTACTGGTGTAAAAGCAGTAAAGGCACTGGAAAAAAAGCGTGAAATTGTTTTTGTCACAAAATGTGAAACAGCTGATGTTTTACACCAATTCTAAAGGGACATCACACTCTGCTAGTCAATATTTCCCACACCTGCTTTTTCTAAGTACCTACATTATACATGTAGGTATCACTGTGACATTGGCCGCAAGAGCCTCTCATCAGTGCTGTGTGTATCAAGTGGTAAACCCGCTAAATGACAATCAGAACTGACCTCATATTGCCAGACAGCATTTACATGTCACTTCTGTTTTCTATCGTGATAATAGAAAGATTCACTTTCTGTATTGTTCACAACCTTAAAATATTTGAAGATGTTGAAAGTATTTACTCCGAATAGAGGATTAAAATAGTCTTAGAAATTTCTGCTCCTTTTTATATGTTTTGAATTAATTTGGTTGAAACAATTTAATTAGTCATATTTTGCCAAAAAAAGGTCATCGATGATGATACAGTCCTCACTTGCACCATTACTTGACATGCACACTACAATACAATGTCTGTGTGCTAAGTTTGAATGAAGTCTGTTTCAACAAAATGGCTGCCTGGTGGCCATATTGGATCGTTTTGTGAAATAAATTGATGTGCATATATATATATATATATATATATATATATATATATATATATATATATATATATATATATATATATATATATATATATATATATAATATATATATATATATATATATATATATATATATATATATGCGATACTATACTTTATCTGTGTACCAAATATTGAATGAAATCGGTTTGTCATCATTCGCTAGTTAACCAAAATGGATAGGGAATTTCTAAGACTGAACATCAGTTTCTAGTCAGATACAAATAAAATCATAGTTTTTGTCTTTCATCGCCATGATTTGTATTTTCCATGGTGAAGTTTGATCTGCAAGTTATGCTTGTTTGCAGTCACCATTTGCCCAGTTTCACAAAAGGGATCAGAAATTTCTAAGACTGAATGAATATCAGTTTCATATTCGATAGAAATCAAATTGTAGTTTTGTCTCATGTTCCCTGCCATGGTTTTTTCCTTCTAGTTTGTTAAGGTTGATTGGGCCAATGCTTGCTCAGTTAAACCCGTAACCTTTAATCCATGGGTGGCAGTGGGTCGTGTGATCTGCCTATCTCAGTTGGTGAGAGGTGTTTCAGATGAGTTTTGATAAAGTTTTCTCTCAACTTAATGAAAAGAAAGTTGTTGATATGATGAACCTAGAGTTTGATTCTTGTGTTGAAGTTTTAACTGTTAGTGCACTGACTGTTTTGCAGTTGTCAAGCTTTTCACATTTGTTGCATTCATTGTCTGAAATTCAAAATTGAACATGAAAGGTGGCAGAAACTTCCATGTATATGTGCATTTCCAGTGTAGTAAACAATGAAATGGATAAAAATCGATTGTAAAGTACTTTTTCACATGAAATGTTGGTTAAACGTTTGAAAATAAAAGTTTTTTGTGGAAATGATATTTGCTATAGTCAGATTTTTATAATTTTTTCCCGCCAATCCGAGCAATTTGTAAGTAGGTCTTTCATAGTTAGGCCATTTCATTTAAATCATCCAGATACTGTATTGGCTGATTACCATCAAAACATGATCATTTTTGTGCAATTTTCAATCTTTATTCTGTCATGTCATTACAGTTCAGCCAAACTAGAGATTTGGAAACTTCTATTTCACCAAATTCAGCTAAATCATATCAGAATGTAGAGGAATAACACATCATTTGTTACTTTAGAATCTAGAGGGTTATTTTAGAAGGTTTTTTTTGCAACATTTGAGTGCGTGTATATTGAAACATTTGTCATATCAGTTAACCTATTCATTGACACATTAAACAGACTGTATTTGTGAGACTTTTGTTGAGAATCTGCCATTCATGAAAAGTACAGAATCAACATCAATACACTTGGAAAGAAATTTCGCAACCTTGCTTATGGATTATATGAGGTTATTACGAAAATATCGCAAAGGATGCACAAGGACATTGGCGCAGTATATTCGCGTCGGGCGATGCGCGGCGCCAATGTCCGAGTATTTTCGTAACAAGTCATCGTAGATGACACAGTCCCCATTTGATAATGGGTACTTAGATTACAAGTCCTCAGAGAGGATAGAGTCCTCTTCATGAATTTGGTCTGTGATGTCCTTTTACTAAGTTTGAATAAAATCGGTGAACAAAATCGGTTGAGACGTGCCCGAGTTTTGGCTAAGGACATGAAAAAATTGTAACAAAATGGCTGCCATGCAGCCATATTGGATCATATCATGAAACAAATTGACTTACATATGTATGACATAGGTTAATGTCCTTGTACCAACTTTGAATAAAATCGGTTGAGATATGCCTGAGTTATGGCTCTGTACATGAAAAAATCATAACAAAATGGCCACACGGCAGCCATATTGGATCGTATCACAAAACAAATTGACGTGCATATGTATGACATAAGTCAATCTCCTTGTACCAACTTTGAATAAATTTGCTTGATACATGTCTGAGTTATGGTTCTGTACATGAAAAAAACGTAACAAAATGGCCACACAGCGACCATATTGGATCGTTTCACAAAACAAATCAATGTGCATATATATTACATAGGTCGATGTCCTTGTACCAAATTTGAATAAAATCGGTTGAGATATGCCTGAGTTATGGCTCTGTGCATGAAAAAATCGTAACAAAATGGCTGCCTGGCGGCCATATTGGATCGTATCACAAACCAAATTGACGTGCATGTCTATGACATTGGTCAATGTCCTTGTACCAACTCGGAATAAAATCGGTTGAAACGTGTCTGAGTTATGGCTCTGTACATGAAAAAATCATAACAAAATGGATCGTATCACAAAACAGATCAACGTGCATATGTATTATATAGGTCAATGTCCTTGTACCAACTTTGGATGAAATCAGTTGAGATATGCCTGAGTTATGGCTCTGTACATGGAAAAATCGTAATAAAATGGCCGCCTGGCCGCCATATTGGATCGTATCAAAAACAAATCGACGTGCATATGTATGACATATGAAGTAATCTATGTACTAAGTTTGAATGAAATCGCTCCAGGCCTATCTGAGATATCTGCGTGAAGGGACGGACGGACGGACGCACAGACGGACGGACGGACGCACGCACGGACATGACCAACCTATAAGTCCCCCCGGACGGTGGGGACTAATAACCTTATTATTATACATCTTATATTCTTGACTGGGGCATCAAAATGTCAGAGTAATGACCGTTTTCATGCAATGTCAACAATTTTTCTTCCGATTTATAGCGCAAGTGTACAAGGCTATCTCTGACGCGCTTCTGCAAGTTCTGGATAGTGTGTGTGCACTACACACGTACGTATATTATGTACAGAGCGCGCGTGAGACATGCTCTGGCATTCGTCCAATGAGTCCCTTGAAATCGTTCAACAGTGAATGCGCAGATACAGCCGCAGGGGATGGGGCGCCTTGAAACCATACGTGATACGGAACAGGCTTTCCGTACGGCTTTTTAGCGCACGCAAAATTCTATTGTTCTCGATGATAGATGCATAATAATGTGAGGTATTTTCATCTTGTCATCCCTTTTTCAATTACATTTGCTGTGAATATCAAAATCAGACACAGACTCTATATACTGTTAGATTCTAACTAGGAATACTTGCTATGATAGATTCTTACATACACTGTACCACCGTCCCTCCACAAAAGAGACTGTGCCAACTGAATATTTTAACTCACCATATTCCAGAAGCACAGCAGCTTCCTCTGGCAGGAGCTGAAGAGGCAGACCATGCTGTAAGTTCTGTCTCGGCGATCTCACTAAACTACCAACCAAAGTACCAATGATGTGATGTGTCTCTCGTAGTTTGCTCACATCTGAAAGCGAGATTTGCAAGGATGTATAATTAAGCAAGTTACTGACATGCTGTATTCTTCATCAGTTGCACAAAGCAGCATTTTACTAGATGTTGCCGAGTGGACATACACATTGTGCAGACAATCATGGCATTGAAGCAATATTGTTACAGTCAACTGACTGGTCGTACAACTACGCCTGCTATATCTATCAATTCAAACAAATTGCATTCGCACAATAGGTCCGTAGTGCACCTAATTTTCCTCCTCCTGGCATTAATGTAAACATCTCTTTTCCACTGAACTTAGATGGCATGCCAATATGGCTATTCTCAAATGAGTCATTCTCTCATTTACATGCAAATATAAACATTTAACTGCATTTTTAGATCACTTTTGGAAATTATACATGCCAGAATGACAAAAATACAACATAGTAGGCGACTTGTAGTGTTACAATGAATACCATAATATATATTTACAGCTCAGTATAGGTATACTGGGTTCACCTAATGTTTCTGTGTGTTCACGCCAAAAATGTAATATCTGCATGAACACAAATGAAAGTACATGCATTGCATGCTTTTCACTGTTTTTAGGGCTGAAAGGTAGCCTACAGTGATAGGGCGCTTTATTTTGGCAAACCTTCATCAAATCAGGCAGTTGCAGCCACAAATAGGCTTTGAAATCAGAGGTAGCGATGTGGACATATGTAAACTTGTGGCCTCTCCCCCACAGATCCAATGCCTCAAGCTGTTCAAGATTACATCCACACAACATTTCATTTGTTATTGTGTTTCAACTTTAAATTCTTCTATTTGGTTGAATGACAGTGTCTAGAACATCTTGGGTTAGGAAAAAATTTATAAAAAAGTTGCAGTAAGATAAAATTTGTTATATGCACACGCATGATAAAGAAATGTAGTGTGGGAGACCTCAGTGATATGAGATGTTTTATCATGCAACATTATAACAAATACCAGTAAAAACGTTCATATAAAAATGCAAATTTTGCATAAGCTTGCCGGCTCTGCAACGTCAAAATTGCCGCACAGATGTATATATATGAATTTTCACTATTTAATTAAGTGTCCTAAATATAGTAATGATAGAAAAGTTTTTTCTGAACTTCTATTATTCTAGATTTGATAGTTTAAGTAAAAGAGAGAAGTTTTGTAAATTTTAACTCAAGATATCAAGTGGTCTCATGAAATACATTACAAACACTTTATATAAGTCTCCGTCAGCAGCTGCAGGTTAAGACATTGACAACAATGTTTCAATAAAGTTGCTATATACCACTGACATGTGTTAATTAATAAAAAAATAAACAAATAAATAAATGTAATTTTAAATTTTTTCTGCTGTACTGAATCAAAGCATTTTCTGAAAGTGTCTGGGTACATCAAACATTTTTGCAGGAATCAAGTGACCAGTATTTCCTGCTGTTTTGTAACAGAATTGTACACAGTTTACTCAACACTGAGCGCCTACCATATGCACTACAGGAAGAGGGGGAGGAGCTAGCTAGGTGGCTACCTAGGGGTCCAGACACTTCGCACCAAAACCAGTTCGCCCCACACAACTTCGTCCCAAAACCATTTCGTACCAAAACCACCTCGTCCCAAGTACTACTTCGCCCAACCCCACTTCGCCCCAAGTACCACATCGTACTAAAACCACTTCGCCCAAAGTATAGTACCGTCAACTCGTCCTGAAACAACGATGTTACGACGTATCACAACTCAAGGTTGTTTTTACCTACAACTTGGAAGCATTAATGTGTTAGGACATTTTGGCTACCACGAACCATTTATTGTTGCATGAAACCATAAACTATAGAAATAAGAAAATAGAAACACGCAAATGCTACAACTCATGTGCCTTGCGCGGAATTGCACGATGTCAATTTCGCGAAATGCGTACACTTTCAAGATTTCTGTCCCAGGATGACAGAAAGGTGGTTATTTTCAGCTTTACCAGTTAGCGATAAGTTTCGGGCAAAGTGGTTTGGGGACATGACTTTTGGGGCGAAGTGGTTTTGGTACGAGGTTGTTTTGGTGCGAAGTGGTTTTGGTGCGAAATGGTATGGGACGAGATGGTATGGTGCGAAGTGGTTTTGGTGCGAAGTGTCTAGGAACCGGGGGAGGTGGCTACCAATACCATATTGTGAATCGCGCCACAAACTCAACCTAGAGTTCGCGTTAGACAACTATATAATGTCACCTTCTGCATCCCAAGAATAAATCTTCCCATGTGTATAGTGTAATAGGATAGTCTCTTGTGCATCTGCGAAATGTTCTTCGTCATCCATTGTTTTCGTCTGTCGCTTGCGGATCAATTATTTGACTCACACGCCAGCAACCTTCCATTCACTGGGGGCAGCCATTACGTCGATTATGTGGGCTGATGGGAGAGAAGCCAAGGGGTGCACAATATTCGGTTTACAAAAAGGCCAGTTTGAGTTGAATGTTTATAAGAACAGTGTGACAGTAAAAATAATGATTTGCACAATAACATGTATAAATACGTTTCTATGAGTTTAACTCTTTCTATGAGTTTGACTCTAGGAGGAGGTCAAATTACCTGACCTCGACAGAGAATTTAAATGACCATAATCATGTGACTCGAGTGGCGCGAAATTAGCACATCCTTTCACACTGAGGGAGAAAGACTCGAGGTCCGCACCGCTGCTTTACAGAAGCTTTTCTCCAATATTTACCAAAATGGCTGACGTTGAACTTGATCAGCACTTACGCGATGCTCAAAGGGAATACCTGGACTTTTTAGATGACGATGTAAGTAGAGTTTCGAGCCTTTACATTCGAGATCTCTCTCATACTTGTTGGGCTTCATTGTTGCTGTACAGTGCAGTGGTAGTATGTCATTGTTGTTTTGTTTTCCCATGTGCCACCAACATCTCGGAATGTTCTGTCATCACCTTCATCAGCGGTAGATGAGAACAACATTTCAAAATGACAACTAACTTGTCATAAGTTACCCACATAAATCATATAAATGTATATCCATGTAGCAGTGCAGTGCAAAACACACCGTGAAGCCCTACGTTGGGGCCATGGGCATGATCACTGCCGCCACATGACTTGCATGATCCGTACAGCTGTCAAGTTACTGTGCGCACAATGACTTGTGCTTACGTCAGTATTTAACACAAATTCCAGACTGTTTATGTTTTTCTATATGTTGCGTTCACGTATGTCGAATGCAATGGTAACCGAGATCTTGAGCTATTTACCAAATTTCCGTGTAGAACTATGAGTACGTTTTCCCACACTCACACTAGTCACACAGACAAGGTGACGAAGATGACAATAGCTTCACGCCAACCTCAGTGCAGGCATTTAAAATTGTGCATAATCCGGAAAATTTGAAACTTTTGAGGATTTTATGATACTTTTTTAATTAAACTAATGTGGTTTCAGTATGTTTTCTCTTAAAATTTATCATTTTCATATTCATACATTCATTTGGGACCATGGATAGTTCAAGTTTGTAGGTTGCAAACAAAATCCACTTGTAGTTGACCTTGACTCCCTACCCCAAAATGCAAGTTTGAGATGTTTAAAATCTGAATATGAAATTTTGATGTGAATTTCCCAGAACAATAAATTGTGAAAGTACCAGTAGTGGCGTAAATTTCTTACACAATTTTGAACAACAGACATTTCAAAACAAAGTCTAAACAGTGAGTGTAATTTGAATAACACAGAGATACACAGTTTCCATGGCGCAACCACGACACATAGTTGGTGTAAATATGAACAGCAATACAGGTATTTGAATAAGAGCCGAGCCATCTCCTCCCTAAACACAAGTTTCCTTTAGTACTTGTTCCGTTTACCTGCTGCCCTTAACCCTTTACCTGCCAGACAGTATCACTTCCCCATCTGCAAAGTCAGTAAAAAGCGGTATTTAGCCAAAACCATATGTATTTTCATCCACTTAGGGACGATTCAGAATTTACTTCCAGGGGGGGGGGGTGGAGGATTTTCAGGGGGGGGCCACCCATTTTTCCCAAGAAAATTTAGGGGGGGCCAGACAAAAATACCACAATCTTTTAGGGGGGGGCCAAGGAAAAAAATCATCAATTCAATATTTGCCCAGAATTTCTGATCTCTACAAAAGAGAACCATAGATGCTACCTGGGTGACAGATAAACTCAACGTGTTTAGTTAAACTCCTTTAGCTGCCAAATTCGGCAATATTCACAGTGGTTTGTTTTATGCATCTACTGCAGTATTTTGTTCTCCTCCCTGAAGCGTCATGAAATGTCCAGTATTTAGCATGTCAACACAAACCATACAGTAAACAGTCGGGGTTGTTTTTGTTGAAAAGAGATCTCGAATCAAGTCCAGGCTAGAATTCATTTATCAACAATAACAATGGTCATTTATGTTCACACTGGTATGTTGCTAAATACAGCATTGGGTGTTCTATATAGTGATAGAATAACAAACAAATGCTGATACACAGAGATGAACATTGAACAAATGCTAAAAATTACAGCAAATATTCAGCATCATCAGGTTGGGTTTACCTTGTAGCTTGTAAAGCAGTGTAAAGTTGCATGATAAAGAAGTGTTAATTTGTGCAAATGTATGCAAATCACCCGATTTCTTGGCTTCTTTTGCCTCCCAATTTCAAAATTTCCGAAGAGTATAACTCCACTCCGACTGGGTCAAATTTTCTGAAATTTCACATTATGTTTTTTAAATGCTATATAACAAAACGACTATCAATTGGTTTTGTTTGGCAATAAAGCTCTTACATTTTTAAAAAGAGGCATTTGAATAAGAGGCATTTTAATTTTGCTGATCATGATTTTAATCAATTATTAGAGTGTCAGTCTTTAAACCCCTACAATTTTAAAATGAGGATGGATAATGCCAAATAAAATAGTCGTTTTATTCTACATATACTCTCCTTTCAAGTGAAATATTACATTTCAGAAAATACTGTCTAGTTTTTGACTTAAATTAATTTTTATCATTAATACCAAAATTGAGGTTTTTTACCCCAAATATACACACACTTCATCCTTTGAGTAACTACTGCTACCATACTAAACTTTAGAGTCTCTGCTTTTTGAAAATATATGGTATGAGGGGGTTTCCTTGTCATCTTTGATGAGAAATATTGCTTTGAAAAAAACTGTGTTGGCAACATGCAGCTCCACCTTAATTCAAAACAAAACGACTTGCTACTCTGCCACTTCTTAAAGTAACATGGTCACGTTGGTTCTCTGGGATTTCGTCAGTTCAGTGTCTGTGTCACTATTATATTCAGAACCAACACCATCATCATCACTCTCAATGACTCCATTGACAGAGATTTCCAATTCAGAGTCACTGCTATCTGACTCTGACTCATCTGTGACATAAGTTGTTACATCTTTCCCTGACAGTTTTCTTGCGGTTATAATTTGAACTTTTTCAGCTTTCAATTTTTTTTGTTTTGGTAATTTATGTTTATCAAGGTATTTATCTAATTCTTTTACGTTTAACTTTTGAAGGTTCCCACTCAAGAGCAACTTTAACCAGTCATAGTCCTCGTATTTTTTATCCTCTCTTCTTTTCTGCTCCTTTTTCTATGTTTCATTCTCATCAATTTTACCCTTTCTAAATTTTTTAAATGTTCTACATAACTTTTTACAGTGCTTACATCTACTATAAACTTTTTTGAAAATAAATTTATGGCCGTCTCATCTTCAAGTTGCTTTTCAGCGAATAGTTTTTTAATGTTGAAAATAAAAATATTATGTATTACTGTCAAAAATATATGGTGAAAAATTTACAAAAGGGTTGATTTTCCAATAATCCTGTATGTGCATCCAGAAGATCATGTGGCTCTGCATCAATGCTATGGTGTCGGATTGTTGAAATATTGTGTACACAAGAAATTTGCTGTAGTCCAAGAAGTGATCTCAGTGTGTATGAGGCTAGGAGAAATATGGATAGGCTTACACATTGTGTATTGATGCTAATACTTTTGTGTCCCATTCATTCTGATATGTATAATCAAAGATTTCTCAGTGGCGGCTGGCAGAAAAGGCAAAAAACAAATTAACATGTATTGTTTCATGTCATCTGAAAAACATGCGCATCATGACTATTTTAAGATTAAAGTTTGTTAAAAAAATTTGAAATATGAATGCTCTGTCAATTTGAAAAATACTGCTGACAAAATGTGAACTTTGACTTACACAGGGTTATCTGCATTTTAATATGAACATTGGATTGTTAATGGAATGAGCAGAATAACATGTGAATTCATGTTTTTGATAAGGTGTTTTGTTCAAGAAATGATCTAAAATATTCCTCAGCATTGTTGCTTTCCGTGGCAGCTACTTGGTTTTATGGCAACCAAATTAGAAAAAAAGAGAAAATTAAAAACAAGTTGGCTTTCACCAATTTTAATTCCTAATGTTAAAACTTTCACCGTGAGTCTGCATTCAGCATCATCAAATGAAAATGTATGCTGAACTTGTGCATGTACATGTACATCTTACTTTCCAGAAATATCTGGATATCTGCAAATGATGTACAATTAAACTTCTAGATATATATCACTTTGCCAATTATCTGCTCCTCTGATTTCCTGTTCACCATTTCTAACTGACATCTTTGCTTGTCTTTGTGTGCATCATATGTATCAGTGAGACATAACGAAAAAAGTATTCATATTTAGTAATTAACTTTTCTTCAGAAATTTACAACCAGATATGTTTATTGCTACCCTTTCCAAAAGTGTGCCACTTGCAGTCCCTGCAAATCATTCTTTTTATAGTCACATAACCCTGAAATGATTTGTTATATCATCGATTAGGCCTAAATGTCCACTACAGTTCCTGCAACTTGTTAATCTGGATATGTCTATAATGTATAAGCATGCATGTATATATTGGGGGGGGCCATGGAAAAAAAACACGAAAGATGAGGGGGGCCATAGATTTTTTCTATAATTTACTAGGGGGGCCGTGGAAAAAAATCACCCAGAAAATAGAAAATCCTCCACCCTCCCCCTGGAAGTAAATTCTGAATCGTCCCTTAGCTTGACATGTTATAGCAGATTTAGTCTGTAAATATCATCTCTACCTTCGGGGACCTTCATATTGTCGAGACTTAGACATGTTTTGCTTCACTAGTTTTAACCAACTTGACCTGATGGTGAAATATGAACTTGGTAGGTAAAGGGTTAAGGAACTCTGTGAATCATGTTTGTATACAAGTTTGTGCATTACCCACTTACAATGTGAGTGTAGAATCTGTCAGTTTATTTAATGGGCAGGTGTTTTACTGCATAACACTTTACATTACAAATTTACTTCAGCATTACATCGTATTTGGGGTTTGCAACACAGTAGTTAAGCCAAAGGGCCTGTGGACTGGTAAAGTGTTCATAAGTGGAGGTCCCAATACATGAACATGTAATTTGTGATGTTCTAAGAGCTGTGGATCTTATTTTGTTCTTTCATGGTATTTGATATGTACTCAGGAACAAGAAGGCATTTACCAGGACAAGGTGAAAGAAATGATCACAGACAATGACTATCGTTTGATTGTCAATGTCAACGACCTCAGAAGAAAGAATGAGAAAAGAGCAAATAGGTAAAAACTTTTTTTATCAAAATTAAAAAATCCTCCATTGTAATTTGACGATGTGACAGTTTAACCTTTAGGATTACTTGTATTTATATCTCAATAGATGAGATATCTATAATGTAAGCAGATAACTCAATGTCAAATTTAACCCTTTTCCTGCCGAGCGCCCTTGTCCGTTATTTTGCCAAGTCAGTAGAAAACCGCCCCATAATATGTGCCTGTAAAAGATTGGCTCTCCTCATTTATCTAATCGTCTCAAAACGGACGAACTACGAGCAGACCTACGAGCTCGTACGAGCGAAGTACGAGTGACGCAGGTCCCAAAATCGACAAAGTGAGCGTCAAGCTGAGCGTGGAAAAACAAAAACAGCGTCGAACTGAGCGTTGAAAAAAAAGACAAAATAGGATTCGAAATGAACGTAGAAACATGCCAAACAGAATGTCAAAGAGGGGTTCTGAGTACGGGTGCTAAAATATAGCAAATATGCGAAATAAACACGTAATGACTTGACTGATTTCAGCTTGAATATAGCAAGTAGCCTACGGGAACGAGTTCAAAACGTCTTTGACGTGGGTAGGCCCTACTACTGACTTTGCAGCACTATATTTATAACACTGTTGACAAAATCTCAACAACAATAAATTGTGGGTTCATCGTAATTGGTATTGCATGCATTAGTGAATTTTCAAAAATGACATTCATAATTGCATATATTTCAACTTGGGTAGCAGAAAACCGACGACTCTGAGTGACTGGCATTGGGCGTTCGTTCGTGTGCAAACATCGCGTGCAAGTTAGACGATGGGCGGTACGGTGGGAGTAGGCACTAATAGCGATAAACAAAACGGCCAGTTTAGCCTACCCGGGATATTGTAATACATACGTCAGCCACCCTCTGATGTGATTTTCCTCTAATTAACGCCAAATAAATAAATATATTTGTAAAAATACATTATTACGTCGACGCCGACTTCATTGACGTCGACAAATCGACGTCAGCATTTATACTACGACTGATGCCTGGAACTTATCTACCGAACTGAGTGTAGCTAGGTAAGTTTGGAATGTGATGAGTTGGTTTTGAGTGATGTTTTTTTTGTTGTTCAGGAGCGCGAACGAACGAATTGAATATAGAAGTATCGAGCATCGATATCTTGTTTGGCTTCTGCAAGTTCCGCGATGACAAACAGGAATATTGACCCCACAGTGACCTGACTATACCATTATTCAATAGGCGGGGCCGTAATCTCAACAATACACACCAATAATAGTGTGTGCTTTTTCAAAACTTGAAGTTGAATGCGAGGTCAGAAAAATGTTAGTCTTTAAAATCATTGTTGAGTAGAGGTCATTTTCAAATAGACTGTACAACATGAGGTACACACGGGTGCCACAAAAACACCCGCCAACTCATAAAATCCTTCATATTACAGTATTTATTGTACACTGTGATTAACATAATGTGGTGATCAGATTATTTCGAGGTCATAAGCTGACTCGCGAGCCACGCAGGTTTTATGTCTGTGAAATCATTGCACTTTCGAATTCGAGAAAGTAAAAAAGATTTACAACGGCGGTAGGTTCAAGTGCATTACAACCAATCGAGGTCTCTTCCTTGATGTTCGGACATTGCAACCTCTTCTTTGGTTCTTCTTTAACAGCTTACAATCGACGTCTGCAAAAAAGTCTACCATCGTGGCGTATAATAAGGTACCGTTCAGTTTTTACGGCCGGGGGGGGGGGGGGGGGGCCGGCAAAATCCAGGGGGGGGGGTCATCATAATTTTGGAATCCGCAAAGGGGGGGTCATCGCTTTTTCACAGGTAGGAAAGGGGGGGTCACCACATTTTCAAAAACATAATACCAACAATAAAGTTCACTTTATGCCATGGCCATGATCGACCCTCTTTACCGGCGGGCCGCCTTCGGCGGCCCACTACAATAAATATACATTATGTATTACCCATGACCCTCTCAACGGGCAGACGCCTTTGGCGGCCCACTCCAATTAGGTTTACTTCATGCAATGGCCATGATTGATTGCGGCGGCCCACTACAATAAATTGACTTTATGTAATACCCCACGGCAATCTTACCGCAAAATTCCCAATTGAAGCCGCGGCTTGTATTAGAAACATTTTTGAGGGACCCCTGGGATCACGCACTGAATAATGGTAATGGCCGCGCGCCTTCAGCGGCCCTGTCCAGTAAAGTCTACTTTATGCAATAGCCATGATCGACCCTCTTTACCGGCGTGCCACCTTTGGTGGCCCACTAGAATAAAGTTGACTTTACGTAATGGCCCATGACCCTCTTAACCGGAGGGCTGCCTTTGGCGAACCACTCCAATAAAGTTTACTTTATACAATGTCCATGGACATGAGTTGTCTATGGAAATGAAGTTAAAAATTGCCTTACAGTCGTCCTAATTAACAGACGTTTCAATGGATGTGGCTGAGAAGTTTGTGCACTGGCATCGAATAAAGTGCGCCGCGTACCGAAGTTCAAATCCAAACCATGCTGGTAAATTTGACATATGGGTTTTGGTTATTTTTCAGGGGGGGGGGGTGTCATCATTTTTTCTCGTCTGACAAAGGGGGGGTCATCTTTTTTTCACAAAAAAATGCAGGGGGGTCTATATTTTTTTGAACATCGGCGACAAGATTTTGCCGGCCCCCCCCAGGGCGTAAAAACTGAACGCTCCCTAAGTCAGAGGGTGTCGCGTCGTCTCCAGTCTTGACCCGTACGTACAGACTGGTCCGAAAGTCAAAGCCTAAAAGTATTCCTCCGCACTGCACTGAACCCGCTCTCACGACCAAAAAAAATAATCATACGAAGTTCACACCCGCTCCTACTTCCGAGTTTCGAATATACACAGAAAATGTGTCTAAGCGTTCGTTTGTCGTAAAATCCTTTCACATAAACAAAAATCTTTCATCCATGGAATACAACATAGTCCTAAGCGTATTCATAAAAAATTAGGTCAAAAGGCATGTGTGACTTATAGCTTGCATACGTCACTCGTAATATGAAAGTACGAGCCAGTACTTCTGCTCGTACAATGTCAATTTCGAGACAATTACATACCTCCTCTCCTGCATGTTATCCTGCCAGGCATTTTGGCAGAAATCGCCCATTTTCAGGGTTGTTTTAGCCGTACTTATACTTGTTAGACTTCGATAATTTCTACATGCCCGTAGACGGGGGAAGGAGCTCAAGGGTTACTTCAGAAAAAAATTGAGGTCACCGGCTTTGTTTGCCCCTGGGAGTGCGTCATTTTATTGCCGTTTCATGTTTATTTTTTCGGAAATAAACTCCTTCAGTATTACGCACGTCCGCTAGGCACAAACATCACCTCACTCGTCTGTTAGTCAGAGACCCTGAGGGTCGTGCTAGGGGTGCAGCAGCACCGTCAAACCTGTCCTGTTTCCCCAGGGTAGGGTCAATTGAATACGTACCTCCAACGACTTGGCAGTGTAGCACAAAAACTACGTTTTTGCCGTTGTATTAACGACATGGCTGAGCCATTGAAGCACAGCTCCACGTAGTTTAGCCAGCTCAGTTGGGAGTTGGCTTACGAGTGTTACCGTTCATTACTGACTTAATCGAGTGGTCCTCAGTCAGGTACGGGTTTGTACCGACATGGCTTGGGCTGCAGCTAACCAGTGATAACCAGTCACTACCCCTTTTCCTGCCGAGCGCCCTGTCCGTTATCCTGCCAAGTCGGTCAAAACCGGCCCCCTTTTCCGTGTCTACAGAAGATAGGCTCTCCTGCACGCTTTCCTGCCAGGCATTTGGCGGGAAAATACCGCATTTTCGGGGTACGATTACCGACCATATACGTGTTAGACTTCAAAAATTTTTGCATGCCCGTATAGAGGGGCAACCGCTGATGAGGTTGTGTCCAGAAAATGACGAGGTCACGGGCGTTGTTTGCCCCGGGGACGTGCACATTTATGCCCTTTTCTAGCTTACTTTCGCGGAAGTAAAGCTCGTTCGCCGGCACGCACGGCCACACCGGGGAAACGTCACCTCTCTCGTGGGTTAGTAGAAGACCCAGGGGTTAGTGCTATGGGTGCGGGAGCACCCTCAAACCTGTCCTGTTTCCCTGGGTTGTGTCACTTGGCCACGTACTTTGAACGACTTGGAAGAGTCGCACAGTGCAGTCTGCTTTGACGTAGTGTCAACGACATAGTTCCGCCATTGAAGGAAGGCGTGTACGTAGTTTGGCCAGTTCAGTGAACACTTAGCTCGTTAGTGTTACCGTTTCCTAACAGGTTAGTTGTGCAGTTGTTACTAAGGTGCAGTTTTGTACCACCTTAGCTCTGGACAGTGCAACTGCTCTATGCACTAACCCCAACGACAGATGGTTGGTACAACGTCTACGTCGCACGAGCACAGCCTCCGTTGGGCTGTGCCCCTCCCACGTGATACAACGCACGTTCATCCATTACTATAGCGTCCTTACGGATCTGCCAAAAACGAAAGTGGGGGTAAAAACAAAACAAACGAAAATATGCGATCATAGATAGTATTTTATTCGGGAATAATTTACATTATGCCGAACAATAAATCTCGGAGTCTGTCTCGACGTCCGAGTGCATGGTCCGTGTTTCAAAAATTACAATCGGGGTGGCAGATCCGTGTTTCAAAAATTATAATAGGGGGAATTGTACAAAATAATCCGTCTAAACAAACAAACGAAAATATGCGATCCATAGATAGTATTTTTATTCGGGAATAATTTACATTATGCCGAATAATAAATCTCAGAGTCTGTCTCGACGTCCGAGTGCATGGTCCGTGTTACAAAGATTACAATCGGGGGATTGTACAAAATAATCCGTGTTTCAATTTACAATCAGCGGGATCGTAAAGCACAAACAAACGGCACAACCGTGCTCAAAATGTGATCATGGTCCGTGTTAAGAATACAGTCAAGCCACTGTTAGGCGAAGCTGTCCCCTGTCCGTTATTTACGTCGGGTTCTCTTGCTGATGGGTGTCGTCGGGGCTGTGTGAGTAGAGGTCTGCACGCCAATGCTCCTCTTACCTCGTAGCATCATGCGATGATGAAAAGCCGCAAAACACTCGCCCTCGTGAAGATGAACCCCGCACAGACTACATCCTTTGGACGTCTCAGACAGTCGTCCCACTCGCAGTGGTCTTACCCTCTCTGCTGCATACTTTACAGCATTTCTGCCGCCCCTCCAAACGGCTGACAACGTGCATCGGCTGATTTTGTGGATTGATGTACGAGGCAAGAGAAACGTGGCCTCGACCTCTCTCACACTGGGCTGCGATCGCCCACAATAACCGCCAATGAGTTGTTTCCCGACATGCAGATGAAACATCTTATGGGTCAGCTTACTATCAGGGTGTACATGCTTGAAGCATATATATGCATTTACCAGGGCAACATCAATCAGGTAACATGCCAGATATGTCCACCATCTGTGGTTCTTGCGCCCAGTGTGAAAGTACTTGCGCTTCTGTTGGCTCGGTCGACGCCTCCCATGTACCGGCGATAATTATACAGCGACAGAGGCACTTGTCGCCGCTCGTCTCCCTCCCCCACTGGCACGCACTCCAAGGTGGATAGACCGTATTCAAGATCAGCACCTGAGCGTTACTATCCTGATAAGCAGTGATGTTAAGACGAGAGTCCGTTCTGGTCGTGGCTTTCATATCCCCAACAGACAGAGGAAGGCGCTTCCTCTTACCCGGCGGAATTAATTGAGGGGGCATGGTGCGACGATTACGGCGGTTTAAAAACCCCCACCACGTAGAACCCCGTCTCCATCAGCTCTCTAGCAGTAACGACCGTGCTAAACAGGCTATCACAGAATAGGCTGTGATTATATCCACAGAATGGCTGGACCAGCTCCATCGTAATTCTTTTCACCACACCTCGCTCCTGCCGTCTCCCATCAGTCCGATCCCGAAATTTCACACCTAGGTACGGTGCAAAGTTAGCGATGTATGCAGTGGTGGAGTCGCACAGCTGCCATATCTTGAAACCGTCTCGATCAGGCTTATGCGGTAATCTCTGCTTAAATTTAGAACGGCCCTTAAATCGCACCATGCCCTCGTCGATGGAGATCTCTCTACCCATCTTATAATTATTTACGCACCGGTCAACTATGGGCTCCATCCATGGATTGATTTTATACAGGGGATCCTCCGACACCGACGTCGGCGGCGTGCCTCATCAGGATCACGACGTGGATCGTTCTCTGGGTCTGCCAGATGAAAGTATCGCATAAGCTGCTGAAAGCGACTGCGGGTAATCACAGTAGAAATACCCTGGTTTCTCAGAAAGGGATCGCTAGACCAATAATCCTCCACTGATGATTTACGGTCGACACCCATACAGACTAAGACGCCAATGAACGCCTGCACCTCTCGGTAGTCAGCGTTACGCCAGTATTTATCTATTTTCCTAGCGATATATCGCTGGTGGAATTTGGCGTATTTATTAGTCTCGTCCTTGGCCAATCTGATCAGTGTAGCTGGAATAAACCTAAAAAAGTAATCGAGCTCACGGAGTGGCTGGGCAAGGTGAAAGTCGGTCCTCTCTCATGGTCAAAATCGGTCTCCTCAAATATATTAGCATCGGTAGTCTCCGACATACGCCAGACAGGAGGGGTGTCGTCCTCCGCCAACACAGCAGCAACGTCATCATCGTCGTCAGAGCTTGCCTCACCTACATACTGCCTGTCATAAAAGTCATCGTCCTCTGCCGCATCCTCGTCAACCTCCGAGTCGGACTCAGCGGTGATATCACCGTCGTCTGGGCGTCTGGGCCTGAACTCGCCCGTAGCGGCATCAAGGATCATATCTGGCTCAAAATCAGGTGGGCTATCCTGATAACGAACCCTCCGCACTATCTTTTTCGGCGGGAACATCGCAGCACACGAAACTATGGCAGGAGCGGGCTCAGCAGCCTCTGCTGATGACGAGGACTCAAGCTCTTTCGCACTGGGCACAGGAACCTCTCCTGACGCAGGATGAGGGCTCATAGTAGCAACAGGTGGTGTCTCTCCCGGAGCAGCCGGGGGAGAACCAATGGCATCAGCCGTCTCGTTACTCACTGTCTCACCAGCAGCAGCAGACGTAGTCTGTGCAGGTGAAGTATCTCCCACAAGAGCAGATGTAGTCTCTGCAGGTGAAGTAGTCTCTCCCGGAGCAGCCGGGTGAGAACCACTGGCGACCGGTGACCCGTCATCATCCTCATCGGCAGAACGATCGCTCTTACGTTTACGCTTACCACTGGGTTTTTCAGCCGGAGATGGCTTCGCCTTACGGGAGCGTTTCTTGCCCGACTTCTTAGAACGTTTACTAGGGACATCACAACGATCGCTACCACTACCGCCCGGAGACTCTGCATCTTTGAGCTTCAGTCGTCTGCTCGCCTTCAGAAAACTTTTGCGGTCCGTCAAGCTCATGTCTGGAACAGTGTCGACAGACTAGCAGGTCCCTCCCTTTTAAAGCCACAGGGAAACAAAGCCCTGGACATGATTGGACGCAGGGGTGTTAATATATGCATCCACCTGTTATTATAATGGACCTACGGCAATCAGTCCACCAACCGGCGCTGACATTCCTACCCGTCATGTAAATTGCCTGTCCGCACCATTTGATATGCTAATAATACTCATTTGCGATGCAAATCCCTCGAGCACTTAGCATAACATAGTCAATGTCATTAGCATCTCAACTTGACATTCCGTCCAGCTGGGTACGTGGCATGCGCACCTGCCACCCAAGGACGTTGGCCCAAGCCCATGTTTAGTACGGGTGGGAAACCCGTATCTTTAACCTCATGTCCCTTCTAAGTACGCCTGCGCAGGGCGTATTGTCATCCAAGTCGGTGACAAGCCAACCCGACAGATCGCCCATTAAGCAGTAATGGACTGGCCGTCTCGTTCTTGTACGGCAACGAACAGTGCTTCAGCGGCTTGTTTAGGTCATAACCGTCGCCTGCCGAGCGGCTTACCCAACTAAGGCGGTCAAAGATGAAGGATGCCAAAATTGTCAACGGCTGTCTCGGCCTCGTCCGTTGGGCAAACATGGCTCCTTCAAATAACGTGGCCAGCACGTCTACGTCATCAGCGGTGATGACGACCCGTCATTGACGCCCGAGTGCGTAAAACTCGGAATATACCGACAGTTACCTCTACCTGAGTCGGTCATACTACGGTATAAACCAAACACAGGTCTGCCAACTCCCGTTAGACTCGGCCGTTAGCCGAACTTCACAGGGACAACATAGGCGTAACAAGTCGGTGAACAACGGTTCACGCACCTAACCGCAGCCGCCAAGTCGGTGAACAATGGTATCAAATTTGAGGCCATTTCCTGAATGGCAAGGCTGAGGCGGTGTGTTTCGTTGCACGGCTTGAACGTCTAGAGCCAAGTGCAGCCGACAACGTCCGACATCTGAGTGGGTAGTCTTTTCGAGAAGGTAACAAGTCGGTTAAAAGCGGTGGTTACCTTCACAAATGTCGCTCAAGTCCGTTCGGATCAGTTCCATGTCAGGGACTAATCAAGCCGAGTCCGTCAAATCCGTCCGCACTTCCCGTCAATCAGGACCAAGTCCGTGATTTTCGTCTCGCACCATTGGCAAAAAATTGCACCGCCAGCTGAGTCGGTCTTAGGCGGTCGCCTTACAGAAAGCCGAGTCCGTCAAATCCGTCCGCACTTCCCGTCAATCAGGACCAAGTCCGTGATTTTCGTCTCGCACCATTGGCAAAAAATTGCACCGCCAGCTGAGGCGGTCTTAGGCGGTTGCCTTACAGATTAGCGTTGCCGAGACGGTCAATTTCGGCCGCAATCTATGTAGTGCCTCAGAGCCAAGTTAACCCAAACTCCGCTAGAATACGTCAACGTGCTAACCTGCCAAGTACGCTACTCGTCCCCCCCAAAAAAACCAGTCCCCCACCGGGATGGGGACTGGCTGGGTAGCTTCCGCACCTTTCCCTGTCGTTGGACTCTCTGTGAACCCATTTCGAGAGCAAACGCCGTTCCTCGCCCAAAACCTGTCCTCGAACGACCCCTAGCGCGAGCAAGGGTTTGCTACACGTAGTTCCGTCGACTAGGCAGGAAAGGGGGTACCAAAAAGTAGCCGATTTCCACCGCCTTGGCAGGATAATGGCCGTGGCTGCTCAGATTCTAGCTACACCGAATTTCAAGCAGATTTTCACCGACTTGGCAGGAAAAGGGCTACACCCAAGTCTTCAGTTCACTTTTGCGATGCACGGGTGCAACGCAATATGCTTCCATTGTTCTAGCCATCGACGTGTCCACATGCCTGGCAGCCATATTGTACTGCTAGCTGGTTTGCATAACAAAAGCAGTCCCTGCTAACTGCAGGCGGTATCCCCGCAGCATATTGACCTTATGTCACCTTTTGAATTCTCTGTACGCAAACAGCGTACGTAGTTACTAATGCGTTGGCAAGAGGATGTGTGCCTGCAAACCAGAGCCAATACTTCGGACGATGGAATAAATAAAAAATCCAAAGCTACGTCCATTGAGTGGCACGGCCAAGGCGGTGAAGGACGTTGCCTGGCTTGAACTTGCAGAGCTGAAGCCCAGCTTAGTACGTCGGACACCAGTTTGTAATGGTATTTCCGAGTCGTTCATATCCGTTCCATCGGAGGAACAAGTCGAGCCGTCCCGTCAAAAATACGTTCTCATTTTCAGTCACGCACAACTGAATAAGTGACTTTCGTCTCGCACCATCGGCATATCTGCCAAGTCGTTTGCAAGAGGTAGCCTTCTAGATTAGCATTGCCGAGTTGGTCAAGTTCGGCAGCAATCTCTATAGTGCCAGGCAGCGCGTACGTCCAACTCCGCCAGAAAACGTCACCATGCTATCCTGCCAAGTCCGCTAAAAAGCAGAAAAAAAAACCAGCCCCCTCGGGTGTGGGGGACTGGCGGACAGGTTTCTGCACCTTTCCCTGTCTATCGACTCCCTGTGAACCCATTTCGAGGGGAAAAGGCGTTCCTTGTCAGAAAACCTGCCCTCGGATGACCCCTTAATGCACAGGGGATAGCAAAACGTAGTGCCGTCGACTTGGCAGGAAAGGGGGTACCCAAAAAGGGCCCGATTTCCACCGGGTTGGGAGAATAACGGTCACCAGTGCTTAGATTCTGGCTACACCGAATTTCAAGCGGATTTTCACCGACTTGGCAGGAAAAGGGTTACTTGCTTGAATATGAACAATTACTGCAACACCAAAAGCTATACAAAGTGTTACCATGCTGTACGTTTCACAGGTGCAAAGTTTGCGTGAAAGTGAAAGATAGTGGCTGTTGATGTAGATATTCTCTGATATCTCTTCAGTTTTACATGAACCCTTTTCTTTTGCCAGGTTGCTGACTGATGCCTTTGAAGAAATGGTGGCATTCCAAAGAGCCCTGAAGGAGTTTGTGAGTGCTGCTGATACCACGTATGCAAAACAGCACGAGGAATTCTTTGTTGGCTTCGAAGGTAGTTTCGGTGCTAAGCATGTGACGCCCCGCAATTTATCGGCCCGTCACCTTGGCAACCTTGTGTGTGCAGAAGGCATAGTGACAAAATGTGAGTGTAATGGGGATTTTGTTGTCATGGTTTTCCTTTTCTTAAAATTTCATTTCAAGTTTGCTTTGAGGCTGCAAAGGGTAGACTATGTTTATTCTGAAGTGTCAAAGGTTTAGTAAGTGTAGAGAATGTATCAGACATGTGAAGTTTTCAGTAAAGATAAAGTAAAGTTTCATAAATTTCAATTGATTCATTGACACACGTTTCTTGTTCATTGTTGTGCAGTCCTAGGGTCCATTGATATTGAAACATACATTGCAAACAAGGCTCATTGCTTTTTGATGTCAAACCTCCTCCCGTCTGCCCTTTCCTTTGAATGCAATGTTTTCATTGTCGTGTGTATGTTTCATTTATCAATGACCCTTAGAACATACCGTAATAGATTTGTTTGCAGGTTTTTTTTGCATTTCCCTCATTCAAATTGAAATATTTTCCTTTTGAAGAGTAACATTTAGAGATAAAGAAGTAAACTTCAGCCTTTTGAATACCCATATTTGATATCCAAGTAAAATTTCACAGAACCCTTTACATTCAGCTTTGATTCTCTGCGTAGCTGTCAAAATTATACCCTTTTAGATGTAACAGTTGTATCACTTAACTGAAACAACAAATTTCTGATCTATTGTTGTGGTAGATAAACATGATGCAGGCACTTGAAATTGAATTGATCGATAGCATGTCATATGGCTACTTTCAGGTTCACTAGTTCGGCCAAAGGTCGTGAGAAGTGTCCACTACTGTCCGGCTACCAAGAAGACTTTGGAGAGAAAGTACACAGATTTGACATCACTGGAAGCCTTCCCATCAAGCTCTGTTTACCCTACAAAGGTAAATCTGCTTTGTTGTGCCAACGATTTCCTGGAAATTTTTTTAAACCCTTTGAGCGCCAAAGTCTATTTTTGTCCCCTTTATAAAATAAACCTCAGTCAATTTTTCTCAGATTTTTGCCAAAATTTTGAGCAAAAACTGTAGCAAATGAAATGTGATGTCCATTTGGTCCCAAATTATCAAAAGATTATTGAAAAATTCATAAAAATTGGTGAAATTTTGCACTAAAATTTTGGCGGGAGAAAATTACAGTGCTCATAGGGTTAATTAATAGAGACTCATTGATTTTAGGCTTCTTACGTTGTGAAATAGATCCGAGTTTGACTATTGATTGTTCTGTGATTAAGTCTTGTATTTCTTCATGAGCATTTTTGTTTGCAAAATGTTTTTATGGGAAAAGAATTGCCTCTTTGTGCACTTATGTGTAAGATTTCGCTGGATAATCTCCTTCATGATAAAATTGATAAAACCTGTTTTCTGCAAAAGTAGACTCCAATCATACACTGAAACCATTAAATATTCAATTGGACTGAAACATAAAATCCGCTAAGTTATTAAAATCCCGGTGAAATTAAAATCTTTCAAAATCAATCAAAACCATACACAAGGTTTGAGCAGTTCTTGTTTGCATGTGAGAGATCACCCAAAAAAGAGGGTCGGCGGAAAGGACCATACGAAAGAATGTAATCCAGGTGTTATCATTTCAATTTTATGACGACCATATAGATGAGTAATATCTTTTTGTAATATCACATATTTCTTGAAACTAACTGATCTTTCCACCTTTGTTACCAACCCAGGATGATGATGGCAATCTGCTGGAGACAGAGTACGGTCTGTCCACCTACAAAGACCATCAGACTCTCAGCATTCAAGAAATGCCAGAGAAAGCGCCAGCCGGGCAGTTACCGCGGTCTGTTGACATCATTGTCGACGATGACCTTGTTGATAAATGCAAAGTAAGTGGAACATTACGTCACGTTTCAGTTTATCAAAAAGAGTTCTTGTAGAATTGAAAGTTACCAGATGGCGATTTCTTAGAAATAACAATATAAATTGTTCTTGAGATTTTGTGTATCATTGACTAGCAATGACCCGTTTACGTGATTCCAGTCATCGAAAACTTGTCTCAGTGTTATTGTAAAGTGCTTTTGTGGAAAGACATGAATTCAAATGGCAGAATTAGAATACAGTTGACAAGATCAGAGGTGCATTGTCCCTTATAAATGTTGTTTATTCTGTGTTAAAAGGTCTTGTACATTGTCAGAATAATACATCACATCGAATAATACATCAAGAATAATAATAGATCACAATGCACAAGTAATGAAAAAGCCACACTCACTCATAGCTGTGTTCCTTGTAACGTATATTCAATGCATGAAACATGTATTCAGCTAAACCTTGTAACAATCCTACATCTTCAATGAACGTGTATTTGACAATGGATGATAATAATAATGTATTTGAATGTACATTTTTTTTCAAATGGTCATAGAAAGAGCATCCTGATACTAGAAAACGATACTTATTTTGTACCTTCTTTGGTTCTTAAAGTGCACAGAGGCGATGATCTCTGTTAACCCTCTGGGTGTTGTATGTTTTGCCGCCAAAATTTTAGTTCAACATTTTACCAATTTTGATGAACTTTTCTGTAATTTTTCACATAATTTTGGACCAAAATGGACACACTTTTTCATCAGCCACAGTTTTTAGTCAAAATTTTGGCAAAAATCTGACAAAAATGACTGAGGTATATTTTATAAGAACGATAAAAATTGACTTTAGCGCTCAAAGAGTTAAACCCACACTGTCTACCTCTTTCAATGTTTTAATTATGGGCTTAGTAACAAAAACGTATAAGCACTTGCATGTTGTAGAAAATAAACACTCAACATAGCTAATTTTCCGTGTCAAATGAAATGTTACAGTGAGTTACTGACCATTTTAAGGACGGTAAGATGGCACAAAAGAGCCAACAATATTAATCTGATCAAGAAATCCACACTGTAGGCAAAAACATCCCTATGCTGGACAAAATAGCGCCCTCTGGTGCTAATGTATAAGTAGATGATAAACTACCAATCACAGGGCAATTTTCACATTGGTGTGTTTTATCACCTGTTGCAGCCTGGAGATCGTGTTCAAGTGATTGGTATTTACAGATGTCTGCCAAGTAAGAAAGGAGGATACACTTCCGGAACATTCAGGTATGTACTGTTTTTTCTCCCCCCAACTAATCAACACTGTCAAATCAAAACTTACAACTCACACAATTTTTGAGAGAGTTTACACGTGACATTTTTTGTACAGCACCAGTGAGCATTGTGGATTGTGACTAGCCACTATATGAATTAGTTTTTTGCATGTTTGCATGTATCTATGCATGTCATTTAGGATATCATCTTCTAAGTGACTGAATCTCTGTATCTTCATCTCTCTGATTGGCTCACAAAAAACAAACATATTCACAGAATCATTGAACTTGGCAATACTTCATTCTGAAGAGGTTGAGTTCCATTGATCATAATGTCATCATTTCTTCTTCTTCAGGACCATAATGATTGCAAACAACATAAAAATACTTAGCAAAGAGGTTTCGCCTCTCTTTTCCGCCGATGATGTCGCAAAGATCAAGAAATTCAGCCGGAACAAGAGGGAGAACTCATTTGAAGTGCTGGCAAGGTCACTAGCGCCCTCTATCCATGGACATGAGTACATCAAGAAAGCAGTGCTGTGTATGTTACTTGGCGGGACAGAAAAAGTGCTTGAGAATGGAACAAGGTTGAGGGGGTGAGTGTTTTGTTTTGTCAAAAGGATGTAAATTCTTGTTCGTCAGATCTACATGGTCAACAATGTTTTCAAAAACAAATTACTAGATTAGCACTTTCTTCTTTACCTCAAATCTACCATTATGATGCAATTTCGATAATAGTAAAATAAAGTGTAGAGTTAACCCTTTGAGTGCTGTAATTTTTCCCATCAAAATTTCAGCGCAACATTTTACCAATTTTTATGAATTTTCTGTATTTAATTTTTTGATAAATTTGGATCAAATGGACATCACATTTCATTGGCTACAGTTTTTCACCAAAATTTTGGCAAAAATCTGAAAAAATTTGACTAGGGCACATTTTATAAAGGTGACAAAATTGACCTTGGAGCTCAAAGGATTAAGACACACTTTAAGTGTTCACAAATTTAGTGGGCACTTAAAGTGTATCTGGTCAAACTCCTTATTAAGTCTATGCAGCAAAATTTTACATTCAAGTTTAGTAGTGATTAAAATGAAAAAAAAAATGAGAAAGTAGAAATCCTGCCTACTGAACAATGCGTCCAAACATCAGGATATGAATATGTAATAATATGTAACATAGATGATTACTATTTGCATATTATTTACATACTAAAGACTCATTTATGTACTTGTGTGAATTCTACAATCGTACTCGTCATGCTGTTGGTGCATAGTTTAACCAAGCAAAGGAGGTGAAATATGCACAAGAAAATGTGATATGCTGCAAGTACTTTCAAAAAATGACACATTTCCTATGGTAATGTTGATTATTTTTGTTTCAGGGATATCAATGTTCTATTGATTGGTGATCCATCCACAGCAAAATCACAAATGTTAAGGTGAGATCATAACAACCTTAAACTGTTGCTTCACATCAATCTCTGCTCTGACAATGTGTATTTTGTGTGTGATTTAAAACCTTTATCACAGAGGTTAGGGGTCGCATATTTCTCTGTCAACATTTTGCCAGCAGTCATGTACAGAAGAAGAAATTGATTAGAGAAATCGCATTTTATATAACCTTTGTAAATACATTTAGCTATCATCAAAGAATTATTTGAAAGCTAACTACAGACATTTCTAATGGGCTGCAAATCAAGTTTTTGTGTATTTCAATATTTTAGTTGCACATTCTGACTCAAGTCTTGTGATAACCTGTTTTAAAAACAATATTTTGGCAATTGTGCAAATGTTTATTACTTTGTGTAACACATTCTGTAATATTCAAACACTATGATCAGTGTTTGTGCATGAAACTTAGTATTCAGTCAACATTTGTAAAACATACTTTCCGTTTTTTAATCAACTAAGTAAAGTGTAGGATTATAAACAAGGTAAATATCCCTTTGGTGTTTTAACTCTCTCCTAGATATGTGTTGCACACGGCACCCCGTGCCATCCCGACCACTGGAAGAGGTTCATCCGGTGTTGGTCTGACGGCTGCTGTCACAGTTGATCAGGAAACTGGTGAGAGACGTCTTGAGGCTGGTGCCATGGTCCTTGCAGACAGGGGAGTTGTCTGTATTGATGAGTTTGATAAGGTAAATAAAAACATCCTTAATCCATTGTTGATGTGAGAAGAATGATGTTGAGAGTTTTCAAATTTCTGCTCAATTCCATCTTGTGTGAAGAAGTTTATGATAGTTTAGCAGTAATTACACTGAAATGAAATAATTACCATAAATTATTTATATAGGACCAGTGTCCAAAATAATAATAGATCAGGGGCGCTTTACACAACTAAAATAAAAATATTACGAAAACACAATGAATACAAAATTGATAAAATTAAAATGTTTTTGTGATAAGTCAAGAAAGGTTTTTCTGAACATGTAAATGTATCGAAGTACAGTCAGAATTTTGTGCTCACAGTGCCTCTATCAGTGGTAAAGTGGCACACAACAAGTTCTAGTTGAAATAAATATTCTGTAGCTGTATCGGTGTTCTAGAAGAAAAGTACAACAGGATTAAAATTCTACAACCAGTGTGCCCTTTAACAAACAAGTATTTCTGGAAACTTTGCATCAATATGAGGAAGTGTGAAAATTTCTTTTTGTCAGCTGTATATCTCTACATGTGAACCCCAAAATTTGCTTGCATTGCAGGCAATTTGTTCGTATCATGGTACAAAATATTGGCTTGAGGTGGGGGCACACTGTCTACAACCATCTTGTGCATAAGTTTTCACTTTGAATGGTCCTCCTCCTCACAAATTTGTCATAAAATATGACCAAATGTTACACACTCAAACTTTGATTTTTATTACACAGCACTGATTTTATGTGTTAATGTTTTTGATCATCAGATGTCAGATCAGGACAGAACAGCCATTCATGAAGTAATGGAACAGGGTCGTGTCACCATTGCTAAAGCTGGAATACACGCCACACTGAATGCCAGGTGTTCGGTTCTGGCTGCCGCTAATCCAGTCTATGGAAGGGTAAGTCTGATTCATAAATTTGTATTGTTACCGCTTATTTTGTGAGTTTTCATTTGTCTACCTCTTTTGTGTGTGTATGTCTGCATACCGAGATAAAGTGAAAAAATATTTTGGCTCAAATAATGAGTGAATTACTGTGAGATAGTAGAAAAATCGAATGATCAGCAAAGTCAATATATGACAGTTTGTCAAATTCTAATTCTAAACCTTTCATACTATAACTGAAATACATTTTGTAAATAAAATAGGGTCGACATTGTTCAATTATTTTTTCAACATTCAGAAAAAAATATTTTGCATGGTGTTTTGTTCATCAAATCCTAAAGTGTGTTTTGTAAGTACAGAGTCTAGACATTCCAAATGTTTAGTGACAGCATCATGTATATGGCTCTCTGATTGAACTCTCGCAGTATGATGAATACAAGACTCCGATGGAGAATATCGGTCTCCAGGATTCCCTTCTCTCACGTTTTGACGTCATATTTATCGTACTAGACCAGGTGAGTTCATCCTTGTGATCAATTCACTCATATCAAATGGTTGTAATTTCCAGTTCCAAGTAATTTCATGACATTATCTCATGATATGTAAATCATCATAGATAATTTAGTAAGAGCAAATAGTCTGGATATATTGTATGTGCAAGCTAGTGAAATTAATCCTTTACCTGTCTGACAGTATCACTTCCCCATCTGCCAAGTCAGTGAAAAGCAGTATTGAGCCAATACCATATGTATTTTCACCCACTTGGCTTGGTATGTTATAACAGCTTTTGTCTGTAAAAATCATGTTTACAGTATCTCTGTCTTAGGGGACTTTCAAATCTTCAAGTCTTTGTTAAAATGCATCATATGGGACATGTTTTGCTTTACTTAGTTTAAACCTGCTTGACCTGATGGTGAAATATGAACTTGGCAGGAAAAGGGTTAACACAAATATAAAACAAAATAGTATGTGATAAATAGATAAATAGCGCTGATCGTGATTTCAGGTTTGTTACAAAATATCGGACACCGCTGCCTGAAATCCGGACAAATTTTGTTGTTGCAGTTTGTAGTCTGAGCCATAAATTCACATGAATCAGTGTGACTTTTGGTATCCATTGCAGTGTTCTCCCCAGGCCATTTTAGCGTAGCGGCCCCGCTACGCTTTCGCCTCTCCCCGCTACGCTTTGAATCTCCCCGCTTCGCTTTAAAATATTCCCGCCATCCTTTAGTTCACACGCTAGCGCTCTGCGTAGCTACCAGCTGTTGCATGCATTGTCTATAGCGCTCACTGCAACTTTCAACCTGGTGAAAGAGTGGAAGGTGTGAAGTACGGTATGCGTCCGATAAGTTGTCCGTAAGTGTTGAGAGGAACGTTAAAACAATAGAAGAATCGGCTGGGTTGTTCACAAGTTTTCATTCTACAACCACTATTGCGACCATCATAGACCTTCAGTCGGTACATGTATAGCATACAGCGAGGACATCAAGTATTCACAGAGTTAGGCGGTGTAGCACTAGCGGGGCCTTTGATCACATTCCCATGCTTTGATCAACGAAATGGACCGCAAAAGAAGCAGTTGACTAGTGAGGTTGATTATGATTTTACAACGATGATCTTTTTTTTTGTCCGAATACGATCACGATCGCGATCGAGTTCACATTGCATAAATTCCAATATGGCGGCGGCCATGTTGGCCGACGTGTTTATAACGTGTTGACATTGATCCTGGCGTCGCGTGTGGTTCCACTCTGACACGTTCTCTGAAGATTTACAACTGATTTTCGAGTGATTCTAGTCGTACTTAGTTCATGTCGTGTGATCATCTTGGTGGTATTTTTAAAATCAAGAATCGAACGACGATGTTCAATGGCAGTGATATACGGGGGGGGGGGGGGGGGGGGGGGGGGGGGGGGGGCTGGTTGAAATTGATCCCCGTGATGAAACATCATCCGCGGTGTTTGTCGTTCAAAAACTAAAAAAAACTCAATTACATTTGAATTGTGTAAAGCTTTGAATTTTCCTCTTTGTTGGCAATTTTTGACAATTTTATTAGCAATCTATGTATTAATGAAACTCCAATCTGACGAACCATTTCTTGCTTTCAATCTGAACTTTTTGTTACTGTTTGAATCTTCTATTTTAATTGCAATTGTACTATACTGTGATGATTTATTTAAGTGTAATTAAGAGTTTCCATGATGTTCAAATTGCATACTTGTGTGTTACCATTGCATTTTGTTGTGAGTGTACATGAATGCTTGGGTGCATGTGCAAGCTTACATCCATATGCAAATATAAATTAATGATATGCAAATGATTATGCAAATTAGCCGCTACGCTTTTGCTTGATCCTGGGGAGAAACACTGCATTGTAACACTAGCAGGTTTTATTTTCATCAATCTTGTGGAATATACAGACAAACATTTTTTTTTATATATTAATGAAAGAAAAGTGAAGTCATTTGCGATCAGCACTATTAGATTCATAGAACCTTCACAGCCTGCTGGTTTCAACAGATTTCAACTCAAAAATATTATTTCAGTGTGAGAGGTTTGTAATAATGTCATCATACTCAGAGGATAGAGTGTTGGTACCAGTGTTTCCTTGGAGCTCAAAGGATGTGCCACAGAGTCGAGGAAGTCTCCCCTGATGCAAATACATCAAAAAGGGCGTACACACAAGTAAATTGCCAAAAATTCCTACATTGACTCAAAGATATTGAGCGCAGTCTTTGAAACTCACCTACGCACTGAGATTTCTTCAGGCAAAATGCCCTGCTGGGTTTATTGAGTTTCAACCAGCAAACTTGCCCACTGAGAGGAATTCTGTCGAAAACAAAAAATGTAGATTGTACAGTAATCCTTCATGACCAAGAGCATTAACCCTTTGAGCGCCAAAGTCAATTTTTGTCGCCCTCATAAAAATATATCTCAGTCAATTTTTGTCAGATTTTTGCCAAGATTTTGATAAAAATCTGTGGCCAATGAAATGTTGTGTTCATTTGGTACAAAATTATCAAAAAAATTACAGAAAAGTTCATAAAAATTGGTAAAATGTCGCACTAAAATTTTGATGGGAAAAAATACAGCACTCAAAGCATTAAAAAAGCATTTCAGTTGAAGAGGTAGGAAATACAGAGAGAAATTCTTTGTATATTCATAGTGAGTCATGTGCTCAGTATTGATCAAATATCATTGAAACTCGGGGTGTAATTTTTTTGGTGAAATAGTTCTCTTTTCATCATTCGTGAAAAGGAATTTTCTGCCAGCTTTGGAAAGGCAGTAGATATCAGTGTTGTTTCCCTGAGGTATTCTCTGTTTGGTCTGACAAAATCACGGAGTCCCACAGCTTTACCTTCCTGGCTTTCATCACCTGGGGGCAAAGCTGGCAGAATGTTGCCAGAGTTCTACAGGATCACAGTTGGTGCATCCAAATCAGTCGAGAATGTCATGGACCTGTATCTTTCATTAGCTTCGTTTTGTCAACTGTCCGCTGAGATTAGCTTCCTTAACTCATGGGGAAAAAATAGGGGGAAAAAAATACATTAAGATATAATGTACAGTACAATATTTAGAAAACATTCTAGACTGAAAACTCTGCCTTAAACCTCAGTCTTGCTCATAGAAAGGAATCAGTTAATTCAACAATTTTATCAGTCTGCCAATGTCTTCATGTGAAAAATTTCAATGGATAAGGTTGTTTATCATCAATATGTGTGCCGTTCGGGAAAAGTAATGCATACGCACATGTGTGTTTGCAGCTGTATCATGTCTGAAACTCTGATGATTTGAGTACAGATGTTGGCATATTATTAGTCTGTTCTGTGTTGAACATTAATGCAAAACTATATAAAAATAATATCATTTCTTGCTTGGTTTTTATTGCCTTGGTTACCGTGTAGATGGATCCAGATCATGATAGATTAATTTCTGACCATGTGCTGAGAATGCATCGCTACAGAGCAGTTGGTGAACAAGATGGAGATGGTGAGTTCATTTTGGATTTGCTAGATAAAGGGGGAGGGTGTTTTCAGTTGTCTTCTACCATTTTACCCCCCCCCCCCTTTAGTTTTTGCATTGGAATTACCTTCTTGCTCCTATTGGGTTTGTTGTGGAGGTCAATTTTTGATTCAATCTCACAATGGTCTGATTATCTGCAAGCAGGTTGGCTTTATAATTTGAGGAATCCACTCATTTAGAATTTCCTTGAAAATTAAAACAGTAGATCTTCACATCAAACTTTTCTGTATTCACATCATGTGTAACAGACTCTATGCTCTTCATTATAACACATTCTACAATATGCCTTCACTCACATGCTTATCTCCTGTTGCTTAGCGATGCCATTCGGAAACAGTGTTGATACCTTGACAACGTATGAACCAGAGGAGGAAGATGATGATGAAGAGACTCCTATCTATGATAAACATGATAACTTACTTCACGGTCCAAACAGAGACAAAAAGTAAGTCCAAAAATGTGAAAATGGAGTTTTTGTACAGTGTATGGTTAGATCCTTTCACATCGGTAATGATAGTTTGTCCATACGGATCATGGCACCTCTGCAATCATTAAGATGCCAGTTGCAGGGAAGATTACTTTTTTGACTCTCATAGTGCAAGGTGTGAGGTGAATTAGTATTCATGTATGCAGATTACATCAATGATCATTGTTTTGGTATTCAAATTTTATGTTAATGACTCTTTATCAGCGTGGAATATTTATGTACGTAACGCCTTGAATGGTATAGTTTGATGATGACTTTGTACAAGATGTTTTTTGTACCAGTGATTTACATCAGATACTTCCAGCTGTAAATGTTCTCACCTTGTTTCGAGCTTTACTTCCAGCTTGCAAATACAATTCAGAAAAGTAATATGATACTGGTACTACTACAGCAGGGTGGTCCTCTCTCAGACACAATGACATCAGCTACCTACTTCACTCAGAAAATCCTTCGACAAATTTTTGTGTAAAGGGTTACTGAAGTTTGAATTGGACAGGTTTGCTGTTCTTGCCAACCATTATTCATAACACTGAAGTTGCTCATATGGTGTAACAGGCGACACCTCACATTATTTCAGATATTTCTAACATTCAACAGCAACAAAGTACACCTGGTTTCACTAAAAGTATACATGATTTACTTCCAGGAAAAAGATTGTTAGCATGAAGTTCATGCGGAAGTACATACACATTGCCAAGGCCATCCGGCCAGTGTTGACCAGAGAGGCAGCGGAACACATCGCTGAGGAGTATTCCAAACTCAGGAGCCAGGAAGCTACGGCAAGCAACATTGCTAAGGTTAGTATTTTATGCTGTCCTTGATACGCGTAGATTTGATCTCACAGGAAATGAAAAAATCATTTCCACACTGTTGAACGCACTTTGTCTAATAACACAGTATATAAGTCTATCAACACCATCAGGTTCTTGTCACAGAACTGAAAGTATCAATTACTTCAGCATTTAAATTGTCCTCTTTTTACTTTTTTCCTACAGTCAGAGAGTTAGATAATTCACGTGTGGCATTTCTAGATATTGTGTGTCAGGCTTTCTGATTCAACAGCCCCTTCACACTTCCTGCAATCTTCAGGGGCCTTTTTTCATTATTGGATCTTTTGTCAGCCTATTTTGCATTTGACATGGAAGCAGAGCCACTGAGGAAGTTTTCAGGTTCAAGTTCTAACTGATGACAATCGTCTCAAATATTCAACCCTACTTACCTGCCCACTGTGTGTGCTAAAAAATCATCATGTAATAGGCTAGCAGGTTATAAAGTTATATAATACAATATATAGTTGACTTTGAAACTGCAAAGAGCATAAAATTTCTGGGGTTTTTGTACAAAATTTCACATTTGTAATTGAATTTCATGATTTGTAGACGCAACCTGTGACGGCCCGTTCCTTGGAAACAATGATCCGTCTAGCTACGGCCCATGCCAAAGCCAGAATGTCCAAAAACATTGAACTTCAAGACTCAGAGGCTGCAGTCGAACTTGTACAGTTTGCAATCTTCAAAAAGGTGAGTACTTTCAGGTTCTTGTGATTTTTGAATAAAATGTACTTCATCCACTGATTCTGAGAGGACATTAATATTCAAGAAGACCCATTTATCCTGAAGTTCTTACAGTTTACAGTGAGACTTTTGGCAAATTACTTTTTGTGGAGTGTTAATGTTCCTTCTTACCAGACAAAATTACCAATGCTTTGTGTTCAACTGTAATGCAGTAAACCCTTCATTTCTGCCCAGGATATGTGTTTATGAATGAAATAAGAAATACAAATGTGAAATTAATGGTGTCTTCTTATAACAAAACACATCAAATAACTTGGTGCAGTCTACCTAAATATCCACTAGCAATGGACAAATTGGCAAAATTTTATATTTCTTGCAAAGTCAATGTAGGAATGAGGGAGCCAGACTGAAGAATAATGGGCTCATATACTGTAGTATGATTAAACACTATGTTAGGGGGTATGTTGTATTTATTCACCATTAAAGGCACCCTTAGAAGGTGGGTTTACACGTGTATTTTTTTAAACCTGAGGGAATCTGATTAGTCGTTCTGTAAATATTCCTTATCAGCGATCTAAGCGATCTCACGTTTACACGTCATACACAAGGTATGAATTTAGTTCGGGTCAAGCGCCCTCAGCGATATCTGGGCTAGAGAACAATCGCTTGCTTGCAATGGCGGACCCACACATCATGCAGCTGCTGTCTACGCTCTTTTTGTGTTCTGTCAACCAATTGAGACGCCTTCGGCGAGGAAATTTACTAGGAGAGAATATTGTTGGCCTCGCCCCGTCTGATGTCGGTATCTATTTCATGTTAAGATCAGACTCTTATACGGAAAATTGAGACAGTCAAAGTTCCGGCCAATGCTACACTAGTAACACTGGATGTAATTTCCATGTACACGAATACACCACATAATGAGGCAATTGAATCAGTCGGCAGAGCATTAAATCAGGAAAGATCATCAAACAATTACATAATCAAGTAACCACCAACGAAATACATGATAGCTCTGCTAGAAATAATCTTAATAAACAACACATTTGAATTCAACGATGAATTCTACCGGCAAATATGGGGATGCTCTTATACGGAAATAATCTCGATGGGGTTGTTCGCCAGAAATAGCAGATATTACATTTCACGAGACAGAAATGAGAATAATACTGAAATGCAAACAACAAATACCGACCTGACTGAGGTTCAGGGACGATGTTTTTTTTCATCGGAACACAACACGAACTCAATGAATTCATATCAAACATCAACAAAATGCATCCTACTTTCAAATTTTCGTTTGAAAGCTCCTCTCAAGAAATCACATATTTAGACCTGACTATCTACAAAGGTCGTCGATACAACAAAGAGAATATTCTCGACATCAAGACACACACAAAACCAACAGATACTTTCCAGTTCTTACAAAGAAACTCATGCCATCCGGCAGCAACATTCAAAGGTCTGATCAAAGGTGAAACATTACGATACATCAGAACACGTAACAACGAAACCGATGTTACACAGAAAGTCACACAATTTAGTGAAAAAAATTTAGTGAAAAATTACAAGACCGACAATATAAAAAAAATGAAATAGAACGCATCATCAGACAGACAGATCATAAAAGCAGGAAAAGACTGCTTGAACAACAAAAAGAAAGAAATAACGCCACCAACAATACAGTAGTCTTCATAACAACGTATAGCCCGTACTTCGACACGAGAAAAATCAAGCAAGCCATGACATAAAACTGAAGTGAACTTGAAAAAGACGAAACACTAAAAAAAATTTTCCAAAACCAACCAATAATCGCATATAGAAGGAACAGAAATATAGGCGACACACTTATAAGCGCCAGACTTCACAAAAACTATAATACCTCAAACTCAGGTTCACACGAACCCACACAAACACAACAAGATCAAATAGCTTCCCTACCAAACGTAAATGGAACAACATATTACCAAATAAAAACAATCAACCATTCAACACGTCTCACCAATCAAAAATGAATTTTAAGCGACTGATGAAGAAAACTCTGTTTTCGAAACGTAGCGCCAAAGGATCGTAGTGTCACAGTAGTCTCTCCGCTCCAGTGCGGATTAACACAAGACACGTAGATTACGGGTACGTCTCGCCATGGCTAAGCAACATTTTACATAAAACAGCCAAACATGATATACACTTATATTATACACAATATCATACACAAAACGCAAACAACCCAAATATGAACGATGTGTGGAGTTGCTTTCCCTTTACTACCAGTTGCTTTCCTTTACTACAACAACATCGTAAAATGGCATCGTTTTTCTAGCTCTGCCACCACGACGGTTGTTGTCGGACACGGACTTGAACTGAGCTCGCAACCGTTTGATTTTTTTGTGGCATTGTTCCGCTGTCCTCTCGAGTCCCTTCTCCCTGGCCTTGGCAGCGACGTCTTCATACACTTGCCGATCCCTCGACGTGCCGTCCATCATACGGATGACGTTTTCGTCTCTCCAGATTGAAATTAGTAGCCTGATCTCTTCCTGTGACCAATTGTTGCCGCGATCGCGAGAGCTTCTTACTTGAACACCGTCCATTGTGGTAATGACCGAACCGAAGACAGGATATAGTTCGGCGTTTAGTTCGGTGTTCTGGTCACACGTGTAAATAGGCCATTGTTTAGTACGGAGCACCGAACCTGGACCAGCCCTCTGACACCGAATTAATTTAGTTCTTTGTTAGTTCGGTGTTGTCTGTTCACACGTCCAACTGACACAGGTTTAAATTTATTCCGGTGTCAACTCCGGACTTAACTCACAAGTGTAAAACCCCCAAGACAAGCACTTATTTGTATCACAAAGAGGATAATAATCTGAGTGTACTAATAAGATAAATATGGCACAGATAGCAGTTTTTGCACAAAAGTCAAGGTCATTCTTACACCTTGACATAGTCAATGACAATGAGATTCCAGAAATGCTGATTTACCTCTTTGTGTACCAGGTCCTGGAGAAAGAGAAGAAACGTCGTCATGGTGATGAAAGTGGTGATGAAGAAGAAAGTGATGCAGAAGAAAAAGAAGACGGTGATGAGCAACCAAGCCAGAAAAAGAGGAAAAGGTTAGTGCCCAAGAGGTTCTCTTTTGATGAATTTTGACCTTTCAGTGATAACCTATCACTTATCAGCTTCATAGATGTGAATTTCACTCAATGCAAGTACTCTGTAACTGCTGTAAGTTTTATTTCTGTCAAACGGATTTTGCGAGAACATTTTATTCAAGTTGTTTGAAATTGTCACAAGGGTGAGATTGTCGACCGTCTATATGTCTCTGTATGTGAGAGACTTGTGTATGTGCAGGAAATTTCATCTTTAACTCAAAATGTACTCAGAGGTTTTACTACCAAGTTTTATTCACAGATTGGTTTTGTTAGCTTTCACAGATTCTGCAAAATCAGTGTTCATGATCTATTGATAATAATGAAAACACAGATTACTTGTAGTAAAATTTAGTATACCATGCAACTGGAGGGCGCTGAGGGTGCTTTCCGTAAGTCTGACAGAATAGCACCCTCATTTCTCTCAAGCGTGCATGCCATTTTGATGTTAATTAAAATTGCTGATAACTCTAAACCAACATAATAGGCAATACCCTGTGACAGCGGTACAAACATGTGCCCAATTAGTCTTCTTTTACTTGAAAGATTCCTTTTGTATCAAAATGAATTGCGTGACTTCATCTGTAATTGCTTTTCAGACAAGAAGGAAGGATGGTGAAGGCAAACGAAAGCGCCCTCACAGGAAGGAAGGAGAGGAAGGTCATGACCCCTATGACTTTGACAGCTTTGATGAAGAAGATGCAGAAGGTGAGGCATTTAAGTTTGTATTCTTTGTCATAGTTCTTAATAGTTCTACTCCGGAATGAAAAGGAGGCTTGGTGTTCTACAGACTCAGTACACCCAAGAGATTACATGATGATGGTACAAACAAACCTACATGTGTACATACGTGTAAGGAAATACACGTATTTCCATGCATGTTTGTGCACGTGGGTTTGTATGTACTGTGGTCCACTCACATTCCAGGTTTAACTTATTGAAGGGGGTACACACACATTTCTCACATGTGAAAGTACAAGAAGTATGGTACAACCCTATGGTATTATTTTCAGTTTAGTTACAGTTTGAAGTACTCATATTTTTTGACGCACTATGTTTGTATCTACATCTACTAATCTTTATAGTTTCACTAGATATTTCCTACAATATAACTTTTCTTTCTCAGTAGTGTTTCATCTTTATTATCTCATTGTGTCAGAAATAAATGATAATGCTAATTAATTACATCAACTAATGCTGCCTTTTGTCGAGATTTATCATATTTTACTTTTTATTTCTCAGTTGTTCTGTCGCCCAGACCAAGGACGCCCTCTCAAGTTGATGGTGAAACAGAAGGCGAGATTACGGAAGAAAGGTAAACTTTGACAATGAAGTCACCCCATTCATCCCTATTTGCTGTAGACAGGTCCACAGTCACCATTGATAACAACAGTTTTGGGCCAAACCATGGATGTAAAAAGGTTAAAATGCAGTGCTGCTGTAAAACATAACAGCAATGTTCTTCAGCTGAGCAGAGTATTTTAGCAGTTGAATTGAACACATGTGTTTGTTCTTTGGCATACATCTCTTTTCAAATTTGATAGAGTAGATTGAAATTAAGCTTAGACTTTTGATCACATTGTACATACTGTCATCAGAGCATTCCTTTTATCTTTTAGATTTGCTGTTTGTCATTATAATCAAAATCATATAGAATTAAAAGATGTTTTTTCATAGTGCGTTCTTGTCCACATTGACCAGATTAGTGTATAAATATTGATGTTTTCTGCAAAGAGATTTGCTAATGACATTATTTCAATTGATTCCTTGTCTTGAAACATCTCATTATTCATTCAAATGTGTATTTCGTGCCCCACAGGTTCAAAGACTTCAAGTCGTCACTTCAGAAGGTCTTTTCTGCTGAGCATGCCCAGTCACTCTCAATGGACCATGTCAGGTCAGAGGTCAATAAAGAACACAAGGATGCCAAGTTCACGGAGGGAGAAATAAACGCAGCTTTACAAAAAATGCAAGATGCTAACCAAGTCATGGTGTCCGATAAAATAATCTTCCTCATCTAACCCTGCCATTGATGAATTGCAAAAGTTTGGGATCTCCCCAGGACATAATTATTCCAGTGAACTCTTCCTTTTGGTGAAGCAGACTATAATTTCATAGTTTTTAACTTAACGTTGCAATGAATTGTAATTGTTCTCATGATGATGTGGAACATGGTACTCATATTCCAACAGATATAAAACATGAATCACATACCATAATCTGTAATATGCATCAGTGCATCCTCTTCCTCACAAGACTTTACACACCTGAAGAACGCTGGGTCCCACTCTGCATAATGAAAACAATGGAGTTTCCCTAGGGGGCCTTCCCATATCCTTTTTGAAACAAATGGACCCCCTCGATTACTTTAATTTGTAAAATTGTTCAGTGAAGGCATAGCCATTGTCAGTGTTGAGTATCTTAACTGAATATAAAAAGTTCTAGAAATTTCCGAGGGTCAGTCCTTCATCAGTACATGTAACATATATATGATATCGCTGCCAGTAGAAGATGTTAGGTGAATCAGTATTCATTTATGCAAATTATATTAATGAGCATTGTTTTGGTATTAAAATTTTATGCTAATGATTCCGTATCAATTTGGAATATTCGTGTACCTCAGATCTTGCACCATGTACGACATTCAGTGGAAGGATAGCACTAGTGAATTGGTGGCTCAGTGAATTTGCTCAGAGGGTAGATGAATTTGTGACATGCATTTAGGTTAAGTTTGGTTGATGGAACAAATGGGAACAAACAAATTTCTTGGCGACTAGTTTCCAGAAAAGGAATTTTCACAGGAAAGCCTGATTGTTGTGTCTTCAATCTGAAAATTTCTTGTAAGGGGGCGCAAACTGTCTGTTGTAAAAAGTTTGGACAGGACAGTAACTTTCAAATACACAATCCATTCATTATCTGTGTTCACTGGGTGAAGAATTTGAAGATTTGTGTTTTGGTAGCTGTTTGCAGTAGTTTCAATGTATGATATGTGAAGTTTGTTGTGTTTTTGGTCATGAAGAAAAGTGACTTTTTTTTTGCTTTGTTTTTAGGCCAGCTCTAGTAAGTCACAATTTAAACTGACTCTCTGTAATGACAAAGCTAATATTTGTGACCATTGATGTATTCTGTAAAGCAGGATGCTCAACCTGTTCACTCCCGATTCCTCGTAGACTGATCCACACTCAGCACTAATGACAATGGATCTGGGCAAAACCACTGTGGTGAAAGGTTTAAACATAGCGTCTAGCATTCTAGAGACCTCAGTGTGTGGGAAGAACATGGCCATGGTCACATTTACCTCAACTTTGAATTCCTGTCCTTAACTTTAGTTTTCTTGAAACTGTTTTATGACAGTTTATAGTTCAGTAAACATGACATTGTTTATATTTTAATGACATCAAGTCATTTCTATGCTCATTACATGTTTTAATATTTCTGCTAGCTATAACCATGGAGATAGCAAGAACCTATCTTCAAGATATTGATATGACACTCATAAGAATTTAATAATCCAAATGCTCATAAATACACAGAGTTTTATAATATGCAATTGGTATGTTGAGCAAATATCAGGAACAGTTGTAAGGAGTTGGTTGTTAGATCTGTAATACACTTTATCTTTGAATTGAAACACAAGTCATTTCTTCTTTGCACTTTGATAGAGATTGTTTATAATCTTTGACTATTTTCCGAGTAAAATAAAGTGACAAAATACTATTGTATACAACGATTCATTTTTGTCCAATTTATTGCTTTGGTCGGGCCCATAATCAATGAATATTGTGTTGTTTTGTTAGCGGTCTCGTGCGGGGGGACTTATAGGTTGGTCATGTCTGTGCGTGTGTGCGTCTGTCCGTCCGTTCACGCAGATATCTCAGCGATGCAAGGAGCTATTTCATTCAAACTTGGTACAAGGATTACTTTCATGTCATACAGTGAGCATGTAGATTGTTTTGTGATAAAATGCAATATGGCCGCCAGGCGGCCATTTTTGGACACCGTGGTGCGAAGCACAAAGGTGTCCTATGTCGCCACAATGTCTGTGTGTGTGTCCGTCTGTTCCGTCGTCCGTGCGTCCGTCTGTCCGTCTGTCCGTCCGTCCGTCCGTCCGTAGACAGATTTTGTTCCACTCATAACTTAAGAACCCTTAGGTCCAATGTCATGCAATTTGGTATTTGGTATTATCATGATGAGACTTAGATCTGATTAGATTTTGGTGGGTTGTGGCTTATTAATTAATTGCTCATTTGCATATTTTATGACTTTTTTCGTTCACGCAGATATCTCAGAGACGCCTGGAGCGATTTCGTTCAAACTTGGTAAAAGGATAGTACTCTACCTCATACAGATGCACGTCAATTTGTTTCACAATGTGATCAAATTTGGTCGTGTTAGAGGACTTTTAGTTTACACCTCCATAGACTCCCATGTATAAGGCAGCTCTCCATAGACTCCCATGTATAAGGCCAAGAAAATTAAAAATTTAGTTTCTCATCGTATTCATATTGCAAAAAGGATGCAGTGACACAGTTTTTAGTCCCACGATAAATCCAGGGGCTTATAGATCAGTCCGGGTCACTTCCAAAATTGGAGACGCTATACCATAATATTTTCCCCCTCTCATTAGCCAATCAGCGGCCAGCGCGCCATCAGTAAAAATTGTATTTCCTGGCAACCTCCACATGCGTCCTTCGTTACGTACGCCATACTGTGTCGAACTCCCGCGCCGTATTCTGTCATAATGTCGAACAGTTGTGTGGCCACTCTGTCAAAACACAATTTCAAAATCGCGTACCAGTTTTATTCTGGCTAAGACAACCAAACCCCATATATCGCTGTGATTCCTAGACTCTGGCTTGAAGTCCTGCGAAATATAAATCGTGTACCTACACAGATCGTTCAGAATACCCCATTTGTATCGGAGATGGCAGCGATACAAATTCTACCGTATGGGGAACAGTTGTGTGGCCACTCTGTCAACACATTTTCAAAATCGCGTACCATTTTTAGTCTGCGTTTGACAACTACAAAACAGGTATCGTTTTAAAGCTCTGACATTGCTCTTCTTTCTTGCAAAATGTTATACGCGTACCTACACAAATAACCTTTATAACAGTATTTCTAATAGAGATGACGAACATCCACAAAATGATTCTCGGTACTTGAGCGAAATCGATAAACTGGGGGTAGAAATGAATCGTCAATATTTCGAATATTTGTTCACTAATCGGACTCCTTGTTGGACATGACCTTCTGCAGAACATGTGGATTATGTTGACTGTCGAAATTCGTCGAAATTCACAAGACAGGGGCTTAATAAGCGGCCCAAAACTGCCGATCACACTTGGTGGGTAATTTGTGACCCAGCGTGACCTGTACTTTATTAATGATGTAATCTGGTCGATGATTGGCTGAATGCCGGAATACATTATCATAATGAGTCTCCAATTTTGGAGCGACCCGGACTGATGTATAAGCAGTCCATAGACTCCCATGTATAAGGCAGTCCATAGACTCCATGTATAAGGCAGTCCATAGACTCCCATGTATAAGGCAGTCCATAGACTCCCATGTATAAGGCCAAGAAAAATAAAAATTTAGTTTCTCATCGTATTCATATTGCAAAAAGGATGCAGTGACACAGTTTTTAGTCCCCACAGATAAAGTCCAGGGGGCTCATAGATTGGGTCATGTCAGTCCGTCAGTCCATCCATGTGAGTCCATCCGTTCACGCAGATATCTCAGACGCTTTGACAAAATGTCACGTGACCTTTGACCTCAAATATACATATTTGTCCATAACTCGGTAACCACAAGTGCTAAACCTTTCATATATGGTATGATGGGACACCCTATGATGCCACATATTGTACCTCATTAATTATGTGCATATCTAATTTTGAGCAAGCCAATAGAGCTAGAGGTCTGATTTTTGGTATATAGGGATAACTTAGCAATACAATTATTTTGACAAAATGTCACGTGACCTCGATGACCTTTGACCTCAAATATACATATTTGTCCAAAACTCAGTAACCACAAGTGCTACACCCTTCATATTTGGTATGATGGGACACCTTATGACGCCACATATTGTACCTCATTAATTATGCACATATCTAATTTTGAGCGAGCCAATAGAGCTAGAGGTCTGATTTTTGGTATATAGGGATAACTTAGCAATACAATTTTTTTGAAAAAATGTCACGTGACCTCAATGACCTTTGACCTCAAATATACATATTTGTCCATAACTCAGGAACCACAAGTGCTACACCCTTCATATTTGGTATGATGGGACACCTTATGACGCCACATATTGTACCTCATTAATTATGTGCATATCTAATTTGAGCAAGCCAATAGAGGTAAATGTATGATTTTTAGTATATAGGGACAGACTATAGGATAGAAATTTTTTGACAAAATGTCATGTGACCTCGATAACCTTTTACCTAAAATACACGATTATGTCAATAAATAAGTAACCACAAGTGCTATGTCCTTTATATTTAGTAGGATGGGAGACCTTATGACAACACATGCTTTACCTCGTTAATTATGCCCATATATAATTGTGGGCAAGCCAATAGAGCTAGAGGTCTGAATTTTGGCATATATGGATTAATTAGCAATACAATGGTTTTTTTTTCAAAATGTCACGTGACCTTGATGACCTTTGACCTTGAATATGCATATTATGCATAACTCAGTAACCACAAGTTCTTTACGCTTCAATTTGATAGGATAGTAGACCTTAAGATGTCACATCTTGTACCTCATTTATTATGCACATATGTATTTCTTGGCAGGCCAATACAGCTAGAGGTCTGATCTTTTTTCCCGATTTAGAACCATAACTTAGACATGCCTCTTGTTTCAAAATGGGAACAATGACATAGACCTATGTGTCCATAGATCTGAACATATACACTCCAGTGATACTTCTTAATGACCTCATTTCCCTGCCCCATCAAGACTAATACTCCTATTACAAGTGGGGACTATGTCATTGTCAATGACTTGTTACTTCTAGAATATACAGAATATTATCTCACATAGTGAGTGTCTGAATATTATTCTGAATTGTATTCCAAAGCACATTCTGAAAGGACTCTTCTGGAATATACAGAATATTATCTCACATAGTGAGTGTCTGAATGTTATTCTGAATTGTATTCCTAAGCACATTCTGAAAGTAACTCTTCTGAAAATTTCACATTCTTTGCCACTGCACCATCTCCCTAATACATACTGATGACCCACGGTGTCCACTCAAGTCTCACTTTGATATTATTATTTTTCATGTACAGAGCCAGTACTCAGACACGTTTCAACCGATTTTATTCAAAATTGGTACAAGGACATTGACCAATGTCATAGATATGCACGTCAATTTGTTTTGTGATACGATCCAATATGGCTGCCATGCGGCCATTTTGCTACGATTTTTTCATGTACAGAGCCATAACTCAGACATGTTTCAACCGATTTTATTCAACGTTGGTACAAGGACATTGACCAATTTCATAGATATGCACGTCGATTTGTTTTGTGATACGATCCAATATGGCCGCCAGGCGGCCATTTTATTACAATTTTTTCATGTACAGAGCCATAACTCAGACATGTTTTAACCGATTTTATTCAAAGTTGGTACAAGGAGATTGACTAATGTCATACATATCCATGTCAATTTGTTATGTGATACGATCCAATATGGCTGCCGTGCGGCCATTTTGTTACGATTTTTTCATGTACAGAGCCATAATACTCAGGCATATCTCAACCGATTTTATTCAAAGTTGGTACAAGGACATTGACTTATGTCATACATATGTACGTCAATTTGTTTCATGATATGATCCAATATGGCTGCATGGCAGCCATTTTGTTACAATTTTTTCGTGTCCTTAGCCAAAACTTGGGCACGTCTCAACTGATTTTATTCACTGATTTTATTCAAACTTAGTACAAGGACATTGACCTATGTCATACATATGCACATTGATTTGTTTTGTGATACGATCCAATATGGCCGCCGTGTGGCATTTTTTCCGATTTTTTCATGTTCGGAACCATAACTCAGACATGTATGTCAAGCAAATTTATTCAAAGTTGGTACAAGGACATTGACTTATTTATACATATGTATGTCGATTGGTTTCACGAGATGGTCCAATATGGCCACATGGTAGCAATTTTGTTATGGTTGTTTCATGTCGAGAGCCATAACTCTGGCAAGTCTCAACTGATCTTATTCAAAGTTGGTACATGTACATTGACTTATGTCATACATATACGTGTTGATTTTTTAAACAGTAAGATCAAATATCACTGCATGGCAGTGATTTTGTTACAATTTTCTAATGTACAGAGCCATAACTCAGACATATTTCCACCTGTATCATTCAAAGTTGGTACAAGGACATTGACCGATTTCATACATATGCTCATCAATTTGTTTCACGTCATGTAGCAGTAACATGTCAATTATTGAAGTTTCGTAAGTAGGCTGATATGTCAAGAAATACTGCATCAAATTCATGAAACTTTGTAAGATGTTAAGCCCACATTGCTTTAACATTGAAAAAGACATTTATCAGTGTCATTTTAATTAATTTGTAATTGCGTAAGTAATGAACTTTCCTAATAAGGGTGATATAGCCACAAATGAATACAACGTCAAATGTGATGAAACTTGATACAGATGTTGATCTCATAGTTGTTGTAAATACTGCATCAAACTTTATGAAATATGGTTCCAGTGATAATCTGTTAAGTGTTAGGATTGTATGCAAAATGTTTTGCAACATCCTGTTGATTAATTCCTAGTTGGCTCATTTTATGAACTTTAGGATGGTGGCCTACATTGGTTTTATGTTTTCATCACCATGGAACTCTTGCCATTGAGCGCCATCTGTATCAAAGTATTTTTATCACAGACCTAATTAATGAAGAGGACTCTATCCTCTCTGAGGACATGTAATCAAAGTACCCATTAACAAGTGGGACTGTGTCATCAATGATGATTTGTTTTTGAATATGTTTGGCTGTTTGCAAGGTCTAAATATGTGTGCAAGTCTCATGATTGCAAACCAGAAAAAACCATGTAACTTTCATTGAAGTGTAATACAGATGTCCTTACAGTAGATGAATGAACATTCCTTTACATGTGCCATGTACGGTGTTTTGACAGAGCACCAGTGTTAGGTTCAGGCCCCACATGTAGTAGACAGGTTTGAACAATGCATAAATTCAGGCAGAAGTCTGTGAAAGCTGTCTCACATTGTTGCAGAATTTCAAAAAGTATAATTAGAGGGAATAGGATACTACATAAAATGACCAAATTCATTTTTTGAAATTCTACAATTGTGTTGAAACCACTCTTGAACTTTGGCCTGAAGCAATTGAATGAGAACTGCTCACTTGTAATGGTGACTAGGACCAGCATCAGTGTGTAACACTTTGAATTTTGAGGTGAGAGTATGGATGGGGGTTTTACGTTACTGAAGACATTATGTTTGCTGAAGTTGTGAAACAATCTGAGAAAGGTTCGAACGGTGTCCCTGTCGGCCAATGGCAGTGAGTCAGGTTTGAGGAAAAGGGGGAGGGGAGGCACTATTGTACTTACTACAAGACCGAGAATAACCATCAAACAACCATCTCCCCCCCCCCCCCCATTTAAAGGGATACAGTCGTGGGAACTACGCGCAAAAGTCCTGTCGGTCCCATGGGACCCATATGACCAATGTAAACACTGTATCCAAGGTACGATGGTGATCTATGAAAGTTAAAACATGTCTGTCATAATCTACACCGTATAATCAAAATGTTGCAGCTATGATGATGAGGTACATCTAGATATGGTGCACGAAATACATTGTTTGTAAACAAGAAACTTGCACAGGCGCAGTTCCAAGGACTGTATCCCTTTAAGGTAGGAGGCGTCTCAGGGACAGATTCTAACTCTCAAATTGTTTTTACAGTTTTTTGTCTACTACATACGGGACTTATTTTGAAGTTCATGGAGTAAATAAAGTTTTCACTGGCTGTGAAAATCGAAAAATTTTAATTTTTTCCGATACATATATGTACTTGGTTAGTGGCCATTTTGAATTTCAAATGTCGGTAAATATTGTATAATTTCTTTCTCTTGAATCAAATTTTGCAAGTTGACCCTGATTTTAAATTCTTGATTTTGAAAGGCGGTCGCTTAAAAAGGTTCTCTCACGGAAGTTTGAGCAAAAGTTTACATATAAGTCTTTCAATTTCGGGGTTCGAACTAACTTGATGTTCAGCCATGTTTTCTTCTGGCAAATCAGCAAACATCCCGCATGCACACCTAAGCGAGGCCAACCTTTACACTGAGTGCCAAGTATGACAACTACTTTTTAGACTTCAGTTTGTAAATTGCAGTATTTTTATCATCATTGTCCAGAAGATAAGATAATGATAATTGAATGATTGGTATGCTTGCTGCATGCATTCGACAACGTCACTTTCCATCAAGAATAAAACAAAACAGGCAGGAAAACAAGCCTCAAAATCCATTAGTTCCAGGAAGACCTAGAATCTACAAAATCTTACCGTGCACTAGACATTTTTGTATTAGCGACGTCCGTCCCTGTATGGTTTCATTCATTTGAAGTGTAAGACTCTAATCGGAAGCAAACTGATTGCCCAGAGCATAGTCTCTGCATCACATGGAGGGACTCTGCCCGAAGACAATTGTCATAATGACCAAACATTAAATACAACATCAGTAGAATATTCATTTATCTATTTCTCTTGACCTCTTACACCCATGGAAGGCTAATCGCGTTTTTGTCACGTTTTTGTATTCTCCTAATTTACTATTCAGCGTAGACGCATGGTCACCTCGAGGCATCAATGTTTTGAGCCGGACAGACTCATCGTATTCACAGTGTACCAGTACGTTTGACTCAGAATAAATTAATAGCATCGCACACTTTACTATTTTTGTTTTATAAAAACATTTCTTATTCTACTCCCTTTCAATAAAGTATCAGTAATGGCAACACATTGTATTTGTACGAAATGCAATATTGTTGACATACGAATTCTAGTCCGGACCAAAATTATGTTGTTAACAATAACATCAGTCACTACACGGATTAGGCATACAGGCAGGGTTCAAGTGTCGGCAATTTGAATGTGCCGACATGATCTAGGCAGTGGATATAGAAACTACATGGATACTTTAGAAACATGAAAAAAATACTGGAAAGACACACAAAAAGTTAAACCCAAAACTGCACTTTTGTAAGTTGACAAAATACTTTATACCGAATGTATCCATGACAACGAAAGTCACGCCAAACTACACCGACACATTACTAGAATTCACATCAGGAACTGATAATCAGAATCTCAAACTTTTAAAATATTCTTTCGGTCTCCCTCTTGTGGGCGCTGACTTTGAAGCTTATTGAGTAAATAAAATTTCCGACGGGGTATATTTTTGTGAAAATTGAAATTTTCCCATAGAGTTAACACGGGCAGGACGGCCATTTTGAATTTCAGGCGTCGGTAAATATTGGGTTATTTGTTTCTCAAGTACCTGATCTTGCCACGTGGCCCCTGATTTTTAAACTTTATCTCGAAATGGAACGAGTTGAAGTTTCCGTACGTAAAATTTGAGCAAATATGCAAGTCTCTCAGTTTCGAGTCGCGAGCTATATGCATTATGTTTTGGGAAAATTGGGTATTGATGTTGACATTTAAAAGGCCTACCGGCGCAGCGTTATCATCCTATAAAAATTAAAGGGCAAAATCATTCTGCATTCTAAACTTTGTGATAATTGCTTACATTCTAGCAATAGTAGGGTTTCTTCTCTTTTGACATTTACAAAATTTTGTTTTTTTGTTTCATTCAAGGCTTGATTTAATATTTTTGGTTGGCAAATCTATTGTGATTCTTTAGGTGTGATACCTTACAAAATTACTCAAATCATCGACTTTCGTTTTAAAAGGAGTCTGGCAGCGATGTTAATGCAATTACCAAATGACACACAGAGATTGAAGGTAAACGTTGCCCGGTCGTTTACTTAAAAGAGGGTGTACGCATGGACAATGTTCAAAGTTTTACGTCGTCGGCTGTCCGCCAAAGTGAGAAAACCACGCAGCCCTGAATTAGCCAGGTTTCCTATCCCTGTATACTTTCCCTACAGAAATGAGCAGAGTTTACGGCGGCCGTAATGTTGTTGACAGTAATTGTCGGCAGAATATCGAAGTGGAAAAACGCCCAATCAATGTGTCTTTACTATTTAAAAAATTCACGCTCTCAATAGATCTCTGTGTTTTGTCGTTGACATATGACCTCGAGCTTAAACCTAACCATTTCATTTCAGAGAAACTGGCCATAGGGTACCATACCCAATCAAATCCATACCCGCCGGGGAGTTTGAGCCAGAAAGGCATAACATATTTGCCGGAGTCTTCCATTTCATAAAAAATAATGATGTAAGAATTCAGAATTAACAAATAATGCCTATTCTGAACTTTCTTGATGTCGAATATAGGTCTGAGTTGAATCTGTGTAATTTCATGTGTATGTACATGGTTTCAATTTACAATTATCGGGCAAATAGTCATTGAGAATATAATTCCGTCCTCTGTTCCCATTCTCCTTCTCTTTGTGATATCAGCCACGTATGTCATTTCTTTTTAATAACATACTCCAAATCGATCGCCGGTATCCCATGTATCTATAGTTCTGAGGTGCTAGACAGTTATGACGCAAACGCTTCAGTAAATAAGTAAGTTTTACGATTCCGTCTGAAGCTAGTGGCTGAGAGCTTTTGCCCAAGTTCAAGGGGAAGTTTAATTTATTCCACAATCGAGGTGTGGCGCGTGAGAATGCTTGGCCACCATACGGAATCAAATTGTGGATTGGTTCCTACAATAGACATTTAGCAGATGAACGCAGAGTCATATTCGTTTCTGACCAAGATACACGAGACAAACCATTTGTAAATGTCATAGTTATCCCCGCAGTTTCCGGCTTCGCAGTTAAAAGGTATATTCAACTGCCTTAGAATAGTTCACCTTTACTCCGTTCAGTACTGACAATCGCATTTGTCATCCCGGTAATCGTCAATACTAATCGTGCCAACCGAAATTCGAGCGTGATTCTTCACGAAACCTGTTTAGATTTCCTCGTTGTCGGCGATTCGGAGACTTTTGAACTCTCCACACGCAACTGACACTTGCACGACACCGTGTCTCTTTGAATTTCACCGCTGTGAAACACAAAATTTCAATATTGCATAGCTACGACTGTGATATACGATGCATTTGCTTTATAAAACATGTACAGTATTGTTCCCATGAACAAGATTTGCATCGAAGACTCAGACAATATGATTGACACACAAGCTTTGGAAGCCTGGTTACACACAAATTGGGAAGACAATAAAATCTTTGCCTTTAGCTTTTCAATGCTGAAACAAGATCTGCGGTTTTTTAGCTACTATAGACTATAGTCTATAGAAGCTATTGGGATGGGTATCCGTCCGGCGTCCGTCGTCAGTCTGTATGTATGTATGTATGTATGTATGTATGTATGTATGTATGTATGTATGTATGTATGTATGTATGTATGTATGTATGTATGTATGTATGTATGTATGTATGTATGTATGTCCGTTTGTGAGGCGTCCGTCCACTCAAATATCTTGACAACCGCAGTACTTACTGATTTGATATTTGTTGTGTTGATGAAAAATATGATTTTGAGAAACTGTTTTTTTTAATTTTTGATATTGTTGAAAATAGGCAAATTAATGCCAAAAAAAGGCGTTTTTGGTAAAAAATCTTCTTCTTCATAACTGCTGGTCAGACAGCTTTGTTATTTGGTATACAGGTCCCTAGGGACAACCCAACTTAGATTTGTTCAAATCGTGATGAAATATGCAAATCTGTATTTTTAGTCCCAACGGACACCGTCCGGGGGGACTTATAGGTTTGGTCATGTCCGTGCGTGCGTGCGTCCGTCCGTTCACGCAGATATCTCAGACATGCCCAGGTCAATTTCTTTCAAACTTTGCACAAGGATAGTACCCTACCCCATACAGATGCACGTCGATTTGTTTCACAATGCGATCAAATTTTGCCGTGTTAGAGGACTTTTTAGTTTTCACCTCCATAGACTCCCATGTATAAGGCAGTCTCCATAGACTCCCATGTATAAGGCAGTCCATAGACTCCCATGTATAAGGCAGTCCATAGACTCCCATGTATAAGGCCAAGAAAAATAAAAAATTAGTTTCTCATCGTATTCATATTGCAAAAAGGATGCAGTGACACAGTTTTTAGTCCCCACGGATGAAGTCCAGGGGGCTTATAGATTGGGTCATGTCCGTCCGTGAGTCCATCCGTTCACACAGATATCTCAGATATTTTGACAAAATGTCACGTGACCTTGGTGACCTTTGACCTCAAATATATATATTTGTCCATAACTCCGTAACCACAAGTATACCCTTCATATATGGTATGATGGGACAGCTTATGACGCCACATATTGTACCTCATTAATTATGCGCATATCTAATTTTGAGCGAGCCAATAGAGCAAGAGGTCTGATTTTTGGTATATAGGGATAACTTAGCAATACAATTTTTTTGACAAAATATCACGTGACCTCGGTGACCTTTGACCTCAAATATACATATTTGTCCATAACTCAGTAACCACAAGTGGTACACCCTTCATATATGGTATGATGGGAAACCTTATGATGCTTCATACTGTACCTCATTAATTATGCGTATATCTAACTCTCAGCAAGCCCATAGAGCTGGATGTCTGATTTTTGGTATATAGGGATAACTATAGCATAGAAATGTTTTGACCAAATGTCATGTGACCTCGATGACCTTTGACCTGAAATATACGTTTATGTCCATAAATACGTAACCACAAGTGCTATGTCCTTTATATTAAGTAGGGTGGGAGACCTTATGACAACACACGCTTTACCTCATTAATTATGCACACATCTAATTCTGGGCAAGCGAATACAGCAGAGGTCTGATTTTTGGCATATAGGGATTAATTAGCAATACAATTTTTTTTCAAAATGTCACATGACCTTATGACCTTTGACCTTGATTATACATATATATGCATAACTCAGTAACCACAAGTTCTATACCCTCCAATTCTGATAGGATATTAGACCTTAAGATGTCACATCTTGTACCTCATTATTATGCGCATATGTATTTCTTGGCTGGCCAATACAGCTAGAGGTCTGATCTTTTTTCCCGATTTAGAACCATAACTTAGAAATGCCTCATGTGTTTCAAATTGGAAACAACGACATAGACCTATGTGCCCATAGATCTCAACATATACACTCCAGTGATACTTCTTAATGACCACATTTCCCTGCCCCATCAAGACTAATACGCCTATTAAAAGTGGGGACTATGTCATTGTCAATGACTTGTTAAGGATTTTTTTTTGTGATTTTTGATCGAAATTTGACTTACATTGTATGTAATTCTTGTACTGTATAAACCCTATCAATTCACCCTGAAAAATAATTAATATGATTTTAAATAATTGAATTAATTAGGAAATCACCAAAGCCAAAATAATTTTAGTGTAGAATTATCAGAAAGTTCAACTTTTTTTGACAGTTCATAGTGAAATGCTTACCATCTTGGAGGATTAAAACATGTAAAAGCAACTTTCCTGAATCCCAACTTTGTGACATATTCTGAACCGCCATTTATTGTGCCCTGTATGTTATCTAAAAGAAATTGTTCAAAATAGTTTGTCGTGATAGGGTGGTCAAATAAATAGAGATAGAGAAAGTTCTAATTTCCATTTACGGTTGACTTGGCAAGGATAAAATAAAATTACTTTTTGAGGAAAAAAATAGAGTGGTCAATTAAAAGAGTGGTCAACGTGATAGGGTTTTTATGGTAAAGCTGGGCTGTAAGATTCCTCGTGCTATTTATAGCAATTATGCAATCTGTGTAAACAGTGCAATGAAAGTGTTACATGATGCTTTTGATGACCTTGAACTTCTTAATGTATGTCCGTTTGTGAGGTGTCCGTCCACTCAAATATCTTGAGAACTGCACTACGTACTTATTTGATATTTGTTGTGTGGATAAAATATATGATTTTGAGAATGCAAATTAGCACCAAAAGGCATTTTGTTAAAAAATCTTCTTCTTCATAACCACTGGTCAGACAGCTTTGTTATTTGGTATACAGGTCCCCAGGGATAACCCAACTTAGATTTGTTAAAATTGTGATGAAATATGCAAATCTGTATTTTTACGGAATTTTTTTCCCATTTTTGATAAGGCCATCCTGAAATGAGCTGTCAAAGATATCCACCTTCATCAATACATGTGTCACAAAAGGTTGTTCTCTACATAACACAGCAGAGCTCTGTCAACTGTTGAGTCGCTTGTTTTTTCAAAACCGCTGGTCAGACAGTTTTAATATTTGGTTTACAGGTCCCTAGGATGACCTTAGTGAGATAATTTCATACAGTCAGGAAATACTTAATTTTGTATCCATGTCTACAGTAGCTTCAGGGACTTTGGCCCTATGTTTGCCGAATGTGAGACCCCATTAGCACTCTAGAAAACTGAGAAAACACAATTTCCGTTCCCAACCATTTTCTCCTGTATTAGTGCCAAACTCTGAACTGAACCAAGGACCGTACAGTTTCAGGTACGAAATGTTTGTCCAAATAACGGTGCAAAATCGTCGATATTGTTGTTCTCTTTCTGTTTAATAACGTCACTGATTTTCATAGAAATGTTTGCGTTTAACAGAGTGTACTTTGACGATGAAACCGATGAGCGCAGAGAGAGAGAGAGAGAGAGAGAGAGAGAGAGAGAGAGAGAGAGAGAGAGAGAGAGAGAGAGAGAATGTGCGCGTGCGCGAAAAGGACTTTATGATCAGAGGTATAGTAACTCGTGACGATCAATTAACTCGTGACGATCACCATTGACCAAAATGCAATTATAGCGTTTATCGTACGGTGATATATAGTTGCCGAACTGGCTAGTGCAGTACAATAATTACACCGATTTGTTTGCGCAAAAGAGGAAGCACTGCGACAAATTGTTGATGATCCGCCTATTACCTCTGTATTCCGATCTGTCCACGCTTTTACAGGTTTGTATATCCTATTTGCAATGTACGAGTTTAGAAGCTGATACTGGAAATTTGTGGCTTGAAGCGTACGTTCACGATAACTACTCATGCACAGTTCGTTAGACGCGCGCCGTTCAACTTGTCACATTCGTTTGCGAACTGAGCATAGACTTTAAAAAAGTCTATGCCTTAAGGTAGAACGCAACTCGGGGACAGAAATCAGGCCTTCAAATTTTATCAATTTTCTTCTGACCTACCACTTGTGGGGGGGGGGGGCTCATTTTGAAGCTCTCGGAGAAAGAAAAGTTTTTATGGTCTTAGTTTTTCAAAAATCGAAAATTTTATTTTTTGCCATAGAGTTAACACAGGGATGGCGGCCATTTTGGATTTCAAATATCGAGAAATCACAAGTTATTTGTCTCTCTAGTACCAAAGTTTGCACGGTGACCCCTGATTTTTATTCTTGCTTTGGTAAGAGAATGGTTGAAAGTTTCACTGAGGAAAGTTTGAGCAAAAGTTTAAGTCTTTCACTTTCAAGGTGCATATTACCTTAAAGGTATACTGTCACGTGTTCCAATTTTGCCACAGTTACCATAGAAAGAGAAAATCTAATCAATCACAGATTTTAAGCGGGTGGCCGCTTTTTAAAAACAGCGCCCTCACATGGGCATTTTGAATACCAAGGAACGCCCCTTTGACCACATACGGGCATATTTAGATTACAGGTGACTGTGTACCTTTAACGCGTGTATACATAGACGGAGTTATGATCAAAATAATTTTGATAAAATGAAAAAGGTTTTGCAGATTCAGTACAATTCTCCCATAAGTAAGACGACTTATTATACACACGACATCTTTTTCGGTTGTCCTATATTGTTTTCAATCTGTGAATCAGTCGGCCTTATGAGTCCTTAGTACAAAAAATCACAGCTCCTGAATGTGCAAGGCAAATATTCAGATATGATACAAATCATGTGGGCAGGTAGGCCTGCCTCCCGTCCTCTTTCCAGCCGTAAAGTATTTTTTATCCGGTATAAGGGAGTCATCGTGTTTTGTATTAATCCTCAAAGAGAGGTTTCAGACTTTCCTCCATTTCACCTTGGAAGTACGACATTTTGTACATGGTCATCCACTGTTTCATAGTTCTCTATGAATTCTATAAGTAATTTTTAAATAGTAATTTTTAAATAGACAAGACCATAGCGTTTGAAGTTAATAATCGCGCCTGTGTAGTCTTGTTGATGCACTTTTAAAAGTGTGTCACCAAGACCAGACAGGTGACTGGGCAGCCTAGACATAAACATTTATGCAGCTAACTAGATTAAATCGATTAGCTTGGTAATAGGTTTCACACTTTACATGAATCTCTCATCGTAAGAAAAGCATTTTCAGACTTCACTTTCGATACATTGCACCGCAGAACTTCTTTTGACAGTCTCACATACACCATTCTTAAAACGTGCTTTCGACACAGCAGAGCTGAAATAGATGGCCTTCATCTTTTCGCAATCATGCTATCACAAGATGGAATAACCATGATCTAATTCTTACTTGAAGGGTAAGATGGATATTAAGAAGGCAGTAACGACCATATGAGCACGTTTTTACCGAATACACAAAGCTAAAGGTGATTATCTTCGCTGCTGTTGGACACATGCGCGACGCTGCACGTGGAAAGTCAGTGTGTCCGCTTTCTGTTTTCTTTATTTCCTTAAGCACTAAAAAATTCTTTTCTTCGTAACTCTCTCTCCTATCTGTCGCATCAAAGACCATTGAAAAATATTTTTCTACGGTCTATTATCAGATGAATCAATGTCGTTTGTCTGGTTCGTTTAGCGAAACTGTCACGTTTTGTAGATCGGCCCTTCAATTTGACAAGAAGCCCCTTGAAATTTGGTAATTGCTTGACTGTATCCGGGAGGCCGATCTTGGGATGGCTTTCCACATCGAAATGTCGTCAACCAGTCAAAGAGGCATGAAACTGTATCAGTTTGTAATACTGTGCAGTTCATGAATGATACTATCTCAATTGAAGACTGAAAGTGTAACATATTACCTGTATCAAGAATAGCAGTCACCGTCTTAATTTTTCAAAACAGATATGGCGGCCATTTTGAATTTCAAATATCGGTAAATGTTTGGCAATTTGTTTTTATAGTACCATGTTGACCCCTGACTTTTATCTAGGAATATGATTTGGTGAGAGAATGGATAAAACTTTAACAGAGGAAAGTGTGAGCACATTTAAGTCGTTAAGTTCTGAGAGGCCTAGGCCTAATTATTAAACATATGTTACCTGTTTCAGGAGCATTGCACTTCCGACAGGCTTCAGCTCCAGCTCTTGTACGCAACCAAAACTTCGAAGCCATGACACATCTATGCATTTCATCTATGTCAGAGCCTGTAGCCCACGGGATAATTCGCTCGTGACAGTTTAATCTTCGTTCGTTCTGAGCTGATCATCTTGTATTTGTCCATATACGTATAATGGTGTTTTGTGACAAGTAAGAAAAACACCCCGGTTTTCCAAGGAACTTATATCCAATATCAATGCTCGTTGCGAATCATTAATTTGGATATGTAACATATATATAATTTGATACGGTTACTGGTAATAAAGCTCGTATTTCCAATAACCTGATTACTTTAAATTTCCCTTCTCCCGTCTGATTTTTGAAAACAAAATTTTCGTATTTAAAAGTCATCATGAGTTTCTGACGAGTTTCGATGTTAGCCTCGTTTCTATTAAATCGACAAGCTTTTGCCGTGAAAGTGAAAGTATAATGTAGTGTAGTAGATTGTAATATAAGGACTTTGAAACTCGAAAGCTCGTCAGTAAGTTACAATTTCTCAATCTGTAGGGTATCACTCGATTTTCTTCACTACTTTTAATGGCGTCCTCTAAGCTTTGTGCAAAAGGGGAACAAGTGGATTGCAAACTGTACGGTAAAGATTATATATAGTATATGATGTCTGGTGGCCAAGATTTGCGGTGTATTAAATATTTAAGCAGTATCATACCTTCAAGTTTGTCATTTTATCAAAAGCCAAGATTTCACTCAGATCAGAGCATTTATGTATAATAAACATAGAGGATCAGTTGGCACCAACGGTATTTAACAATGTAACTACTATGTGGGCTTTTCAGTGTCATATTTTGTGACGTCAGCATTTTAGGTGGTTAAATTTCCATATGGTCAAACCTTATTCAGATTTTTTTGTGGCTTATGGCTTGACTGATCGATTTTTGTAAACTTTATTTACAAACCTACATCATGGAAAATTTATAACCATTCTGTCGTTTTAACACAGAGAATATCTCATTACAGGGACAATAGCCGTATTTTTTTTGTAATGTGTTCTTTATTTATGCTCTATAAGACAAATCCATGTTCTATGAAAAACAATTCCATTTTCGTATTTTTTCTTCTCTCTTGAGCTTATGCATTTTGTACATGGTACAATTTATGGCTGACAAATTAACTAATTTTGTTCCACACTCAAATTCAGTTGTCACAGTCGCTTGTGGTTTCAATGATACGGCGACGGCCGCTGTGTGCATTAGAAAGGTACCTGTCTAAATGCATTCAGCGACCCTTGTCGTGTATCGAACCACAAGTGACTGTGTTGTCAACGATATCATTGTACATTACACATATACAGGCTGTGTTGACAAGTTAAACCAAACAAAACCGGGTCCTTGGACAGTTAATCCAAAGATAGATTCCTTACCGACATTGGCCCTAACCCTAGCACAGAGTGGTGGGTGGGACATGTCTTTGTGGTAAATGCCATGGTTTAACTGTCAAGTTAAAAACATAGGGGTCACTAAAATAAAATGACCACAGGGAAATGATGTACAATATTCTCCATTTTCAATCTGTGATGTTTCCAATAAAGGCGTGCACCAATGGCCTCCCATCCCTTTACTTACACTTCAATTTCAACCTATGGTCACATGACCACCCACCATTATTGTGAGTTCATGAACATGTTGACCTTATCAGATGATTAATTCAATCAATCAAGAGTAATTACCCCACATACCATAGACAGTAGAAGCGAGACACTTCTTCTGTCTATATGCATATACGAAGGATGTGTTGCAATAGGGGTGGGGCGATGTCGACTGTTTAACCTGATCCTCTTAACGTTTATGGACTGATAATAGCAGTCCCTGGTTACATGTAACTACAGCAATGTAAGTGTTGAGTAAAGAGAGAAGAGACAGTTGGTAGCTTTATATACTTGTCTTTATTTAAAATATCACAGGTTGTAATTGAAGGACAGGGCACATGCAGGGTCGTTCTTACAGCCTCATAAGATGGCAATAAAACAACAAAAAATACACAGAGAAGTAGGGATAATGGAGCAGATGAATATAATATCTCGTCTATGAAGTCTAGGAAAGTACTCGGCGATTGAATTTATTGTTAAAGGGCGGTGGTCGTCGGAACGGCGCTCAAAGGTCGCTACGGACCCCTACGACCGATATAAACACTGTATCCCAGCTACGTTGGCGATTGATTAAAGTTAAAACATGTTTGTGTTTATGTACATCATAAAATTTAAATGTTGCAGCTATTTTGACATGATGTGATGCATGTACATATAATACATAAAACACATTGTTTGTAAACAAGAAAGTTGAGCCTGCGCAGTTCCGACGACCACTTCCCTTTAAAATAAAAAGGATTCTGAAACCATCCCTTAAGCTTATAACAGAATACATTTGGTTTACCATGGATTCCAAGAATAATCTTATGATTAAAGGACGTTTTGACATTATAATGCATGGCTCAGCCGACCAGTAATATCTTCTTCCAGATGATAAAATTATCAATGATTGATTGAGTGGATCATCTTTTTAACCTGTCATCGAATATTTAATTGAGATTTGCAGTATGACACACGCGGTATCCATGCACGGAGTTCAAAGAAAGAAGAGTTGACAAAATTTACTTTTACATTTAAATTGACTTCGATGAAATAATTTGATTCTTTTTACGAAGCCTAAAAGATGCCCAACGCAAGTTAAAGATATTTATGTCAACACATACCTGACGTATTCAGCTAAAATGTCGTGTTCGTGGTAACACGATCTTGCCAATGAAATGGGGCCCCCAAACGTCGCATGAAATTAACCTATAATAGCATTAATTAATCTTCGGGCTCGAATCACAGACTACCTAATTTGTTCATGCCGTAAACCTTATTGGCTCATGCTCTACATCTAATCGGCTCACGCTAACAGACTTAAAAAAATTAAAAAAAAAAATGTATGAACCACTTTTGACATCATTCCATGGCAACCATGGTGTATTTGACAGAAAGCCATCGCTCCATGATAATCGGTTCGATGCTATTGCATTCCACATGAAAATTATGCAATACTTGAAATTTTGAGAAACCGAGGAACTGCAGCACTGTCCCAGAGAAAAGTCAGTGTACAAAAGTACTGAGCTACATTTCTATCTCGACAACGGAAGTCTATTTTCCAATATGACGATCTATTTTCAAACCTAGCCAGGTAATAACATTAATATTAAACAGTTCTGTAAACTATTTCCATTTTTTGATAAATTGTCCGGCATGACACCATTTTCTGAATTCGCTTTTAGAATTTTCAAATTTGAAGAGCTTGGAATCTTGATGGTAATGCAATGTAGACTGCATCTTGGCTATTTTGAAAATTGCTGAAAGGGACTATCGCTGTGTCTGCTAGAGACACGTGTAGACGGAGATAATCAGTATGCCGTACATTTTGAACTTAAAGAAATACAGTATGCCAAAGGGATTGCAATATTGCGCGAGCAGAACATCGTTTGACTTTTGCGACGAAGGCGGGGGCGGAGATTAGGGCAACTTTTATGGCTTTGATATTTCACATTCGACCAAGGTATTGGAACACCTTGTGCAGGCGTCAGTGCCATTGAACCCGAGGGTCACTCACCCATGTCGAAGCCAAGACAGTTACTCTGTCGGGGTTCTAACCGCTGACGTGCGGCACTTATGAAATATTAGCAACGTAAGCAGCCACGTCCGCGCTTCTAACACAGATAGACTAAGATGATTTGGCGATTCTTGTTTCGCCTCA